>NC_057819.1:39057878-39360909 GCF_910594005.1 Cervus elaphus
CATTTGGCTGGGGTTCATCTTTGGTTTCTCATTTTTGGGTATTTGTTTTAATCTCACTTAATGCCATAACAAACCACCTGTAGAATCGTCATTCCTGACCAGAGATCAAGCCCTGAGCCTTTGGAGTGGGAGCACTGACTCCAAGAGCCTAGACTTCCAGAGAACTAACCCTGGGGAGTATCAAATAGTGAGAACTCACACACAGGAAACCACTCGAATACAAGACCCAGCACCACCCAACCACCAGTAGCACCCTGTGCCAAACACCTCATCTAAACAACAAACAAAACAAAGACATACTTATTTAATCAGTTTCATTGAATCTGTCTCTAATGTATCAATGGTATAATTTCTAAGAAATATATTTTTTCTTCAAGTTGTCTTAGTTATCTCATAAAATCGAGTTCCATTTAAGGCTAATAAATTTTAGATTGTTGATAACATAAAAAAAAAAAGAAAGAAAATTTTCTGGATATTATCAGACAATAAATACGTTTTGTTGACTTTAGTCCTTCAACCAGTCTCACTTCATAATATACTTTTTTCATGTTAATATGTTTAGTGCCATAAATTTGTCAAAATTATGTACTCTTTTCAGAGGAAAATCTCCTGGACTCTACACTGCAGTGGATGGGGTCATAAAGAGTCAGACACAACTGAGCAACTGAACTGGACTATTAGCTTTGGGTGTGTTTGCAGGGTGGAGTGAGTGTCGGAGACACACAATAATTTTACTTTAAAGAAATCCTCCTAATTCGCAGCCCTCCTGTCCTTTCCACTTTATCCTCCTTTGCTTTAGGAGCCAAGTACCATAAAGGCATTCACTCCCTTTTTTAGCGCGTCTACCACATGTTCTTGGATTTCTTTATAGACTTTAGAACAAGTTAGTGTTTAATGTTTGAAGGCCTTGGTTGAAATTCTTTCCTTTTGAATACTTTTGTACAAACTGATATTCTAGAAGGTAGATCTTCTTAGATAGGACAAGGGCCAGATATTTTAAGGCATTTTTTCCCCCGTTCTTGAACTACTGAAGTGTTCACTTTAGCTAAACTAGCTCGATTTGTATGTTTCCTAATTGGTAAAGTGTTAGTTGCTCACTAACTAATTGGTAAAGTGTTAGTCCAGCTCTTTGCTACCTCATGGACTATAGCCTGCCAGGTTCGTTTGTCCATTGAATTCTCCAAGCAAGAATAATGGAGTAGGTAGCCATTTCCATCTCTAGGGGATCTTCCTGACACAGGGATTGAACCTGGGTCTCCTGCATCGCAGGCAGATTCTTCACCATCTGAGCCACTAGGGAAGTGTCATTTAATATAACTCAGTTATTCTTCACTCAGTGATGTTAGCAGAAAACGTGAGGTGTAACCAGGAAAATTAATACAGCTTCCCTAAATCACTGAGTACTGTACTGTAGGTATTTTAAATCTACTTCCTCCCTCTCTCCTCCTCTTTCTCCTTCTTTAACAAAAATAACAAGAACTACTAGTAACTTAAGACTTCCTGTGTCTCAGGCAAAGTATCCAGGTGCAGACAGTGTTCCTTGAAATTTGGCTAAGCATAATACTCAGCAACACGAAATATCCCCTTATAATGTATATCCAGAGACTGAAACCCCAAAATCAATCATTAAACATTTTAGCCAATACTTCAGAAAATTAATTCCTCTGAAACCGTTCCATCAGCAGTAGTATTTATCAGCTTCAGTTTTCTGAAAGAACTCTGGGCCGGTTTTGCAAAGTTGCCATGGGTAATTCTTATTATTTTTAAAAGAGTGGAAAGGCATTTTGTTCTTGTAAGAATCCGTAAAATGTTTTTGTTCAGTTGAAAATATCCCATTCTTTCTTTACAAACTGCGGCGGCAACACCTCCCACCTGTCAGAGTTATATATACACCGAGAAGAGGATTTAATCATTTTCCCAAGCTTGTGTGGTAGGCTCAGGCCCCTCCTTATCCCCGTACAATGTGGAGGGAAGTCCATATGCATAAGGAAGAGACTCATTAACTCTATGGCAAGTCTGTGGTTCAAAGTATCTATTTTATGGAGGGTCAAAAAAGGTTATGTAACTCTCATTTTCATCAGCATTTCCAAAATGTTAAAGTAGGCTTGCTTTCTTTTTAAAAGAACAGGAAGTAAAAAAAAGTGGAGATAATTCCTCTAATAGTATCAAATACACTTACAGGCAGACATGTGGGAATAAAAAAAAATGTTATTTGCAGATTTTCAAGGGCTTAAAGCTTTTCAAATAAATGTATGCACCATTAGCGTTCACTCAGCTATAAAGGCTTTGATCTTCCTTTAAAAGAAGTTAGAGGGAAAAAAGAAGGGAGGGAAAGAAAGGAGTGAGAAAGCGAAGCTGTCAGCAATGTGAATGCTGCCAATTATTACACCACTTATAAAGAGCTAATTAAACACCATTGCTTCCAAAAAGAATTATCTTTACTCATTTTGTGTTCTCTTTTTATTTATACTGTAAAGAAACTTGATTATTGATAAGATCCACATCGCAAGCTGAATGGGAATGTCATTGTACAATAATGAAGCCATTTCTTTAGCTTACTCCAGGCCAGTCTATATGGGTATTTTGGGTTTAGGAATTCTATTCTCATGACTTCAGCTTTAAGTTCAGTTTCAACAGTTTGCAAATAAAATGTAAGATTACTGAATTTCTATCTGCATCTCTAGTTCTCTCTATATATTCATATCAGGACATAAATATAATCTACTACTATTTCTAACAATTAATAATCATTGTCCTTGCATACACTGAAGACCTACCCATCACTCTAAACAAATCTTTTCCTCTGTCTCATCTTCCCCTTTTCAGTTAGTCATCAAGACTTATTTACAACTCCCTCCTAACTACCTCGAAAATGATTTCCTTCTTCACAGTGTCTACTTCCACTGTTTTTGTTATTTTCTCATTCCCTTTCTTGGGCATTCATGAAATTTGTTCTCCATTGCTAGTTTCCTTTTCATTTTGAAGACACTCTTCAAGGCTTATTTTCACACTGGAACCTAAATAATCTTGCTTTTAAAACATTTCCAATGAATACATGAAATGGAATAATACAGAAGAATGATCAAGACAATTATACAGCTTAATGAATGATATCACAAAGCCAACATCTGCGGGACCATCACTCAGGTCAAGAAATCAAAGATGGCCAGAACCCAGAATTTTCCTCATGACCCTAACCTCATAAATCCAGTGACTATTCAAGTATTTTTCTCACTTTCTTTGGACTTGTTTTTCTTTTTGTTTTTTTCTAGGAGTTCCTTCTATATTATGCTCATAGGTCCTTTGCTCATTCGTGTAACACATGACTCCTTCCTCTCCTTGACTTGCCTTTTTATTCTCTTTGTACTCTCTTTTAATGAACAGAAATTTAAAATTTTGATTTCAGTTTTTAGGTCTGTTTCTTTACGGTGACAGCTTTTTGGGTCCTGTTTAAGATATCCTTCCTTACTCTAATAGTGTGAAGAGATTCTTGTGTAGTGTATTTTAGAAACTGTATCATTTTTTAAATCACACTGATCTATAATTTACCTCAAATTGATTTTTGTGTTTGGTGTGAAGTAGTGGTCAGGTTTCTTCCACATGAATTTCCAGTTGTGCCATCATCATTTATTGAAAACTTCATCTTTTCCCTACTGCTGTGTAGTGCCAAAATTATTTTATGTCCTGTCCTTATATCTGTTTAATCTATGCCTGCGCTTCCTTTTATATATTGTTGTATCATTTGTATATTCTTATAGTACAGTGTCTTAATTACTATAAATTCATAAAATTGACTGGAGTACTTCCAATTAAAAAAATGTTTTCCTGCTGCTTTGCTATATATCATTTTAGATCAACTTATCGAGTATGATACTTGTAAAATGTTGTTATATTCTTTATCATAATAAGGAAGTTCCTATGTATAATTTTTGTAACCTTTTTTGTTATCATAAGCTATTCTTGAATTTATCAAATGCTTTTCTGTATCTTTTGTTGATTACATAATTTTCTCTTCTGTTATGTTAACATGATGAATTTTAAGCTTATAATCATGAACTAAACTCCAAATAGTAAAACAGTATTATTGTTTAAAATATTTGCTGGGTTTGGTATAATATATTTGTTTAAAATGTTTGCATCCAATTGATGAAGAGATTGCTGTGTGAACTTTTTTTTATATTTTTCATGTTTTGACATCAAAGCTTGACTTCATAAAAACAATGTGGCAAGTGTTCTGTTTTCTGGAAGAGTTTCTGGAAAAATGGCATTATTTATTTTTTAAGATTTTAGTAGTAAACATGGGTGAAATCATCCTTTGTGATTTTTGTTTCCTTTGTGAAATTTAATGTTTACAATTACTTTCATTTTAATGAAAGCATTCAGATTTTCATTTTTTACTTTGTCAATATTGTTAGTTTTGTTTTTGAATTGTTTAATTTCATCTAAATTTGCAAATTAACTTGCATAAGAGTATCCATATTATTATTATACATTATGCCTAATGTATATATCAATGATACAATAATATAATTAAAATGTTATTATTTTCATGTGAATAATTTGTAGTGTTCTCTCCCATTCATCACTGATATTTATCATTGTGTCTTTTGCTTTTTATTCTTATTATCCCCTTTATTTGCATCACCAGTACAAAACAGATCTCACTTTACATGGCTCCAAATTCCAATTGTGTCGTGCATATAAATATACATATACATATTGATATTTCTGTGCCAATTTTATGCCAAAAATGGGCATATCCATGAGTTCATATGTTCTGTACTATTCTATATCAGAAATGGGTTGAAGGGAGTTTTTTTTTTTTGGAGGGGGAGAAAATGAAATTTTTTACAACATAAAAAGTCAATAAAAATTAGAACGGTATGAATTTATAGCAATAAGAAAATAAGAATAGCTATAAAAGATATTTGAAACAAGCTAACAAATTGGATAAATAAAGTAAGATTATGCCACTGGCCCTCCTGACATATTTGACACACATGTAGACACACACACGTATAGGTATGTATAAGTTATATAACTATAAAGAAAGTTAAGGTGTTTTATATCAATACTCAATATTTGGTCTTTTCTTACAAATAATAAGAGCTTTTTTATTAGAACAAGCAAAACTAAAATTCAGCCTCTGGAAATGTTTTTGGATATGTGCTGTGCTTAGTCGCTCAGTCGTGTCTGACTCTTCGCAACCCCATGGACTGTAGCTCTCCAGGCTCCTCTGTTCATGGGATTCTCCAGACAAGAGTAATGAAGTGGGTTGCCATGCCCCCCTCTAGGGGATATTTGCAACCAGGGGATTGAACCCAGGTCTCCTGCATTGCTGGTGGATTCTTTACCATCTGAGCCACCAGGGAAGCCCATTTTTGGACATAGGTATAACTAAATATATGGAAAAGAAAATATTTATTTGTGCATTTTCATTTTATTTATGTTATGTAGTGAAAAACGGCCAGTGTGGTGTGGGAAATGAGAAACAGTTCGAAGAGTGTCTAATTAGGATGCAAATTGGAGGGGGATCTCCATTACTTTTTTTTAAGGTAAGCCTCTGCTGAACAAATGGGACCATAGATTTTCTTTCAATAACAAAACCAGGCAACAAAAATAATCTCATCGGTAACAATTACTGAGTAATTATTATTTGCCAAGCACTGTTTAAGTTCTTTAGGAGGATAAACCCACTGTTCCTCTCAATGGCTCCTAAGGTAAGTTATAAGTATTACCTTCAATTATAAACTACAAAAATAAGTATAAGGTAACTTCAAGATACAAAGTTCACAAAGCCAGTAGATATCAGAGCTGGGGTTAGACTGAAGCTAAATCTGAGCTGTTAAAGATTCTATACTGTTGCAAACAATAAAAACAGTTTGTATTTGTATAATTCAGTGATTCCTAAACCACAGAGCGTCTCCATCTTTGGCTGCAAAGTCCTGGAGGCACTGGGACCTCAGTGAAAGTAACAGATGTCTCTGAAAAATTTTCATGTTTCTAAATAGTGTGATAATTATTCATATTATATTCTCCTGTGATAAATTATATCTATTTAAATATTTCTATGTATGGAACTCTCTTCTAGGCTCTGGTGATATAGCAGTGAAGAAAAAATTCTTCCTCTCAATGAGCTTACATTTTAGTAGAATAAGGAAGATAAAAAATAAGTAAATAAACATGATAAACAGTATGGTGGATATATGATCAATAAACAAATGAACATGGTAGACAGTACTAGCTCCATCATTTTCTAGATGTGGTTTTCTTGGGAAAATTACTCAAATTCTCTCACTTATTTTATCTCTTCTGTAAAGGGTAGAGAATCATAGTATATACCTCACTGAGATGTTATGAAAACTAAATGAATGAATGTTTGTAAAGATCTTAGAACTGAGACTGGTGCCAAAATAAGCACTACCAAAGTGTATGTTAAATATTTTTTTAAGTATGTTATTAAATGCTTTAAAATAAGTGAGAGTAAAGAAATTAAGGTAATTAGGGAGTGAGGAACTTGGTATTCTAGGAAAAAATGATCAGGAAAGGTGTCTCTAATAAAGGTTTAATGTGAGTAGAGACATAATAAAAAATTAATGAATTGAGTTTGAGGATTGGTGAAGAACATTCCAGGCAATGGAAATAGCAGACCCAAAGGCCCTGGATATATGGTTGAAGAGTGGCCTAAGCAAGCTGGATTCAGAGTGACCAGAGCCCAGAACAAAGGGAGAGAACGATAGAGAAGAGACCAGAGAGGATGTTTACAGGCCAAATAAAAGAGAACACAGGAAGGTTTTGAGCAGTAGGCGTGACATGATTTGACTCACTCTATAATTTTCACATTAGTTGCCACCAAGAGCTGACAGAATTGACTGTAGGAGGCAAGTACAGAAGGAAAACATTAGTCAGGAGTTACTGCAGTAGTCCGCAGAGAGGTGAGGTTGGCCTGAACTAGTTATTATAGTAGGAGGGCATGGGAGGTGATTGAATTCTAGCAGAGTTTCTGCTTTAAGCTTCAACGCCTCGAACTGAACTCCTCATGTGTCTCCCACTGGCCTGTCCTCCTAATTACTCCTTTATTAATCTTTTCTACCTCAGTTCATGAGGACTCCATTCTCTCAGCTGTTTTCTTCAAATATCCTTAAATCATCCTTGATTCCTCTCTTTCTCTAAGAGCCCATACTCATTGATGAGTCTCATCAGTCCACCCGTATATCATTCTCTCTATCCAACTCTCCTGCCACCTTTTGGGTCTATGCTCATGTTATGTTCTTGCCTATATCATTAAAATGACATTTTGATGGTTCTCCCTTCTTTATTCCTTCCCCCTTAAGTATTTTCTCAGTAGAACAGGCAGAGAGAGAGAAAGAGCCTGTTTAGACACATCAGAAGATTTTATTAGTCAAAACCCTACCTCAGCTTCCCACCTCACTGCTCATCTCCTGTACTTGGTCCCCCCTTTTCTCACTTTCATTACTCTTACTGTCTCTTGAATATTCTAGGCATACACTACCATCATCTTTGGGATTTCTTTTTCTCTGCTTAAAATATTCTATCCAAAGAAAGTCATATGACTGGATCTTTCCCATCCTTTTGGTCCTTACTCATAATCATCTCCATAATGTCTACAGTACTTCAGGAAAAATGTGGCCACAGGTATCAAGAGTCTTAAAACTGTGGAATACATATATAGGGATCATATAAAGTCTAAGAATGGAGAATTTGTTGAGAAAAAAATTTCAAAATAAATTTTGTAACATAAACTAATTGGAGTAGTTTTCATTGTGACTAAGAGCTATGGTTTGATCCGCTAGATAATAGTTATTGTAATTTTTTACAGGTTTTTTCTCATAGGACAATGTATTAAAAAATGTATCTTTATTAGAAAAAAGGTACACTGAATGAACAAAGAGGCTTTTAAGAATTTATAGCAACTGTCCAAGTATTTGGTAAAATGGTATTGAGCTAGGGATAATGAAAATGTTTGAAAGTGAAAAATTTGAAAAATATTGTAAAAGAAGAATTAGCAAAAATTCAATATTTATTTATTTGTTTTTCTAAATTTCAGCATCACTGAGTTTAAAACATTAAGCATCTTTAACTTTTTCCTCTTTACAGAAATTTTGAGTCACCTTTAACCAGAAGGAATTGCAAAGATCAACATTTTCTTAATAAGGGCATATAATAAAAAGACTGACAACAGCAAAAAATCCTGTCGGTCTTTCCAAAAATTTCATTAATTCAGTGTAAATTTTAAAAGTAATAAATAAATAAAATAACTTCAAAATTTATGTTTTATGGAGTATTCACTTGAATCCAACCCATTAGTTTGATTTTGAGAAACTAAGTTGAATTATTGAGTTCACTAATTTAATCCAGAAATGGTTTCCTTGTCATAAATTATTCTCCTTTTTTAAATAGCCATGAATATTTAATATAAATAAGCATCTCTTATGTGTGTAAATATTTTATAATGTTCAAAATATTGTAAAATTTTATTTTTTTAGTGTTTATTGCCAGTAGCAAGGAAATAAATGTAAAATGCACTTTTGTTTCAGATATTGGTGATTTCTTTATTATAAATAGAAAAATTTAACAGAAGCTTACTCTCATAAGTTTCTTCACTCTAGTTTTTCAGTTTAATCAAACACAGATGGTTTGTACAAAACTAAAATGTTTATCTTATTATTATTTTTTTTGTGTGTGTTTTTTAGAATCTAAAATAATTGCTCATCAGTTGAGAATCTTCCTTTACAGTATGTATTTGAATAATAAACTATTATAACATAATAGGGACAGATGGATGTTTACACCTAAACTGAATGGTATATAATTTCCATGGTCATCGTTTTCCTTTTCAAAAGTCTATTTTGGCTTTTTTCCAGTTTCCATCCACTTCATTAATCCTTCATGAATTGTCCAACATGACAGTTATTTGATTTAACCAATTCAAAGACATCCTACTGAGTGAGTAATCAAGGCCTGCTGATTCAAGACTATACTGTAGGGAATAACTGTTTCAAACTATATTATTTCTCAGTGTATAATAAAGAACACTTGGATTTTAAGTTGAATAAAACTTGACAATTGTTTTAGGAGAAAAATAAATATCCTGTGTCCATTTCATACTTTAAAGTCTTGCACAACTTGATTGTTTACAGAAAAAAAAGCATTCTAGATGCTCAAACTGCTCTTGAACTCTGAAATAATATCTAACAACTGTCTTCATAATTAAATTGGTTCTTCTTTGCTTTTTGTTCTGTTTTTGTTTTGCTTGAGGTTCTGGGAACTGTTCCACAGTTCTACACAGTTCTAGCAAGATGTGAAAGGATGTGAAAGTTGGGATATTTCCAAAGCAACAACTGTTTGTATATTAACCTTTCTGTTAGAAGCCAAAGACGATGGAAATGATCTACATATGAATGCACCATCTTTCGATCCAAACCACATTTCTTAAACATTTAAAGAACATCATAGAAATGCTCCTCTTTTGCATCAGTTGGTATCTAGCACATGATATGTAATTCCAGCCTTGAGTTCAGTGCATTTATGATTCTTCTTGCATTTCAAGCTGTCATTCAAATCATTGTCCATTTACTTAATTATCTTCATCTGGACAAAGGAAATTTAAGAGTATTATGGAAGAAGCAGCAATTCTTCCTTTCAAGATCTGACTCAGTCTGGAAATTTCTTTTCAAATAAAAAGAAATACTATATTAGGGCACTTATCAACACTTTAATGGGCTCAGAAAACAGAAAAAAAAAAAAAAAGAATAGGTGTCACCACTAAGAATAATAAGGAATAATACTTTGGGATAATAACCAAAACAAGCCTGGCATTTTGAGCACAAAGCTATAATGAAATGCAATTAATATTGAAATCTTAACACAAGAAATGACTATTTCTGATGTATATGAGACAGTTCAGTTCAGTTCCGTTCAGTCACTCAGTCATGTCCAATTCTTTGTGGCCCCATGAATCACAGCACACCAGGCCTCCCTGCCCATCACCAACTCCCAGAGTTTACCCAAACTCATGTCCTTCGAGTCGGTGACGCCATCCAGCCATCTCATCCTCTGTCATCCCCATCTCCTCCTACCCGAATCCCTCCCAGCATCAGGATCTTTTCCAGTGAGTCAACTCTTCACATCAGGTGGCCAAAGTATTAGAGTTTCAGCCTCAGCATCAGTCCTTCCAATGAACACCCAGGACTGATCTCCTTTAGGATGGACTGGTTGGATCTCCTTGCAGTCCAAGGGACTCTCAAGAGTCTTCTCCAACACCACAGTTCAAAAGCATCAATTCTTTGGTGCTCAGCTTTCTTCACAGTACAACTCTCACATCCATACATGACCACTGGAAAAACCATAGCCTTGACTAGACAGACCTTTGTTGTCTCTGCTTTTTAATATGCTATCTAGGTTGGCCATAACTTTTCTTCCAAGGAGTAAGCATCTTTTAATTTCATGGCTGAAGTCACCATCTCCAGTGATTTTGGAGCCCCAAAAATAAAGTCTGACACTGTTTCCACTGTTTCCCCATCTATTTCCCATGAAGTGATGGGACCAGTTGCCATGATCTTAGTTTTCTGAATGTTGAGCTTTTAGCCAACTTTTTGACCCTCCTCTTTCACTTTCATCAAGAGGCTTTTTAGTTCCTCTTTACTTTCTGCCATAAGGGTGGTGTCATCTGCGTATCTGAGGTTATTGCTATTTCTCCTACCCATCTTGATTCCAGCTTGTGCTTCATCCAGCCCAGCATTCCTCATGATGTACTCTGCATATAAGTTAAATAAGCAGGGTGACAATATACAGCCTTGACGGACTCCTTTTCCTATTTGGAACCAGCCTGTTTTTCCATGTCCAGTTCTAACTGATGCTTCCTGACCTGTATATAGGTTTCTCAAGAGGCAGGTCAGGTGGTCTGGTATTCCCATCTCTTTCAGAATTTTCCACAGTGTATTGTGATCGACACAGTCAACAGCTTTGGCATAGTCAATAAAGCAGATATAGATGTTTTTCTGGAACTCTTGCTTTTTCGATGATCCAGCAGATGTTGGCAATTTGATCTCTGATTCCTCTGCCTTTTCTAAAACCAGCTTGAACATCTGGAAGTTCACGGTTCACGTATTGCTGAAGCCTGGCTTGGAGAATTTTGAGCCTTACTTTACTAGCGTGTGAGATGAGTGCAATTGTACTGTAGTTTGAGCATTCTTTGGCATTGCCCTTCTTTGGGATTGGAATGAAAACAGACCTTTCCCAGTCCTGTGGCCACTGCTGAGTTTTCCAAATTTGCTGGCATATTGAGTGCAGCACTTTCACAGCATCCTCTTTCAGGATTTGAAATAGCTCAACGGGAATTCCATCACCTCCACTAGCTTTGTTCGTAGTGATGCTGTCTAAGGCCCACTTGACTTCACATTCCAGGATGTCTGGCTCTAGGTGAGTGATCACACCATTGATTATCTGGGTTGTGACGATCTTTTTTGCACAGTTCTTCTGTGTATTCTTGCCACCTCTTCTTAATATCTTCTGCTTCTGCTTCTTAGGTCCATACCATTTCTGTCCTTTATCAAACTCATCTTTGCATGAAATGTTCCCTTGGTATCTCTAATTTTCTTGAAGAGATCTCTTGTCTTTCCCATTCTGTTGTTTTCTTCTATTTCTTTGCATTGATTACTGAGGAAGGCTTTCTTATCTCTCCTTGCTATTTTTGGGAACTCTGCATTCAAATGGGAATATCTTTCCTTTTCTCCTTTGCTTTTCACTTCTCTTCTTTTCACAACTATTTGTAAGGCCTCCTCAGACAACCATTTTGCCTTTTTGCATTTCTTTTCCATGGGGACGGTCTTGATCCCTGTCTCCTGTACAATGTCATGAACCTCCATCCATAGTTCCTCAGGCACTTTGTCTATCAGATCTAGTCCCTTAAATCTATTTCTCACTTCCACTGTATAGTCATAAGAGATTTGATTTAGGTCATACCTGAATGGTCTAGTGATTTCCCCTACTTTGTTCAATTTAAGTCTGAATTTGGCAATAAGGAGTTCATGATGTGAGCCACAGTCAGCTCCTGGTCTTGTTTTTGCTGACTTTACAGAGCTTCTCCATCTTTGGCTGCAAAGAATATAGTCAATCTGATTTCGGTGTTGACCATCTGGTGATGTCCTTGTGTAGAGTCTTCTCTTGTGTTGTTGGAAGAGGGTGTTTGCTATGACCAGTGCGTTCTCTTGGCCAAACTCTATTAGCCTTTGCCCTGCTTCATTCCATACTCCAAGGCTATATTCCCCTGTTACTCTAGGTGTTTCTTGACTTCCTACTTTTGCATTCCAGTCCCCTATAATGAAAAGGACATCTTTTTTGGGTGTTAGTTCTAAAAGGTCTTATAGGTCTTCATAGAACCGTTCAATTTCAGCTTCTTTGGCGTTACTGGTTGGGGCATAGGCTTGGATTACTGTGATACTGAATGGTTTGCCTTAGAAATGAACAGAGATCATTGGGTCATTTTTGAGATTGCTTCCAAGTACTATGGATGCAATGAGACAAGAGTATCCTAAATAGAAGTTTCAACAGAATATGACCAAGGAAATAAATGAATTAGAAGTTAATATGGACAGAGAAATTAATTTGTAGAAAATTAAGTGTAGCATTCCAGAAACTGCATTTTGTAATTCTCATTCTATCTGCTATTTTATAAAAGCAAAATTTAAAAGAATCTTTTCATTATTCTTAAAAAATACAACAGTGGAACATAAAATACAATTATAATCAAATTCATGTGGTCAGAAAAGACAGCCATATAATTATTATTCCTTACTGAATAATTGTAACCTGATATTATGTATTAAGTTTTATTTCTCTAAAGATTGTTTCTTCTTATCTATCTGCAATGGAATGAAAATATTCTTAGCATTAATTACTTAAAAATTTAAGAGGATAATACCAATTAACATTCTCACCAACACTTTTGGAGGGTTCTCTTTTCTCCACACCTTCTCCAACATTAATTGTTCATAGATTTTTTGATGATAGGCATTCTGAGTGGTGTGGGGTGGTACCTCACTGTAGTTTTGATTTTCATTTCTCTAATGATTAGTGATGTTCAGTATCTTCTCATATGCATTTTGGTCATCTGTATGTCTTCTTTGAAGAAATATCTATTCAGATCTTGTGCCCAGTTTTTTTTCATTCAGCTGTTTGTTTTTTTGCTAATGAGTTGTATGAGCTGATTGTATATTTTGGAGATTAATCCCCTGTCAGTCACTTCAGTTACAAATATTTTCTCCCATTTTTCCAACCACTGTTGAGAACAGTGGAGTTTCCTTAAAAAACTAAAAATAGAACTACCATATGGTTCAGTAATCCCATTCCTGAAATATATCAAAAGAATTCCATAATTTGATAAACTGCATCCCAGTGTTCACTGCAGCACTGTTTACAATATCCATGACATGGAAGCAACCTAGATGAGCATCCACAGAAGAATGGATAAAGGATATCTGGTATAAACATATGTATATAATGGAATATTATTCAGTCACAAAATAGAATGAAATAATAACGATGTGAGGCAACTTGGGAAGACCCAGAGATTATCATACCAAGTGAAGTAAGTCAGACAGAGAAAGACAAATGCCACATAGTGTCACTTTTATGTGAAAAAAAATTGACAGAAATGAACTTATGTACAAAACAGAAACAGACTCACAAAAAAACAATTTACAGTTACCAAAGGGGAGAGGTGGAAGGGAGAGGGACAAATTAGGAGCTTGGGATATGTTTATTAAACATATAAACAACAAGGACTGACTGTATAGCACAGAGAAATCTACTCAATACTCTATAATTACCTACATGGGAAAATAATGGAAATATCTACGGGTGTAACTAAATGCCTTTGCTGTAAACCTCCAGTCATGGAACAATGGACTGGTTCCAAATAGGGAGAGGAGTACGTCAAGGTTGTATATTGTTACCTTGCTTATTTAAATTATATGTAGAGTACATCATGAGAAATGCTGGGCTGGATGAAGCACAAACTGGAATCAAGTTTGCAGGGGGAAATACCAATAATCTCAGACATGCAAATGGCACCACCCTTATGGCAGAAATTGAAGAGGAACTGAAGAGCCTCTTGAGTGTGAAAGAGGAGAGCGAAAAAGTTGGCTTAAAACTCAATATTCAGAAAACTAACATCATGGCATCTGGTCCCATCACTTCATGGCAAATAGATGGGGAAACAGAGGAAACAGTGACAGACTTTACTTTCTTGGGCTCCAAAATCACTGCACATGATGACTGCAGCCATGAAATTAAAAGATGCTTGCTCCTTGGAAGAAAAGCTATGATAAATCCAGACAGTGTATTTAAAAACAGAGACATTACTTTACCAGCAAAGTTCCATCTAGTCAAAGCTATGGTTTCCCAGGAGTCATGTGTGGATGTGAGAGTTGGACCATAAAGAAAGCTGAGTACTGAAGAATCGATGCTTTTGAACTGTGGTGTTGGAGAAGACTCTTGACAGTTCCTTGGACTGCAAGGAGACCAAACCAGTCAATCCTAAAGGAAATCATTCCTGAATATTCCTTGGAAGAACTGATGCTGAAGCTAAACTCCAATACATTGGCCACCTGATGCGAAGAACTGACTCATTGGAAAAGACCTTGATGCTGGAAAAGACTGAAGTTGTGAGGAGAAGGGGACAACAGAAGATGAGATGGTTGGATGGCATCACCGACTCGATGGACATGGGTTTGAGTAAGCCCTGGGAGTTGATGATGGACAGGGAAGCCTGGCATGCTCTAGTCCATGGGGTCGCAAAGAGTGGGACATGATTGAGTGACTGAACTGAACTGAGCTGAATGTATCTTATAAGCCATAGTAGAAGCATAACTTTTTAATTCCCAAATGAGTGAAAGTAAATGTATTTCTAATACATATATAAAAATATTGGGTGTTGAATTACATGTTAAGAACATTTAAAGACTTGAGAGGAAAATAAAGAAAAATAGGCTTCCTAGGATAAAGTACAAGGAAATGAGTTTAGAGTTTTTAGCTCTGTGTATAAACAATACCAAACTAGACTCTCATAGGAAGGAGAGAATTTCAAAGTAGAATTAGTTATATCTACCTAAAATTTCTAAAAATTGGAACTATGAAAGGGTCAGTTCTATCTCTCAGCACATTACTATTTAATCACTTCATGTGTCAAAGCATCTTTCATATCCTAGTTGAAAAATAATTAGGTATATATTCACATATACTTCTATATTTCATAACTCTATTAATATATACTTCTTTTAATATTATCTGTTTAAGAAAATATTGCTTTGCTGGCAGTCAAAAGAATAATACTTTATCCTTAAAAGGTCAGAGTGTAATACTGTTTTCCTCAAATATAAAATTGTTGGAATGGAAAGAACTTCCAAAGCTTTGGAAAAAGAAAATGCAAATAAATTTTTGAAACTGTTTTATCTCATTCAAATTCAAGCTCATGGTGCTGGCATGATCTCCCTTCCTAGCTTTGATTCTAAGAGTTAATTTGAAATGATACAGGGCAACCATCCAAATTGAAAGGTCTAAAACTCTATCAGTCTACTTTCCTGCAAAATAATGATAATCTGTGTCCACATTCCAAGGTACAGTCAAATAGTAAAGCATTATACTAAAGAGATTAAACAATTTTTGTCTCTTACATGAATTTTTTATCCTGACAAATCTGAGTTTTCTCCATACCTATGCTAATTACGTATGACTTTCAGGAAGATACATTTTGAAATAGTATGTGTTTTCTTTCACAGAAACTTTAAATACATATGCTGATGAATATTACTGTACAATAAATATAAAATACATAATTTCCTTCAAGCTTCAAATTGTCTTTCTCTGTTTTCTATCTAAAAATATACTGATTGTTCTCAAAGTATATGAAAGAGAAGACATAATTAGCTTTAAAGAAGTGAAATTTATTCAGCCAAAGTTATAATCATAAAATGGATATACTGTTTGCTGACAGTGTTAAAACCTTAATTTTTTTAAAAAAATTCTAAACTCATAGTATTATGACTGAAATAACAATATGAATTGATATATAATAATTTATCTAATTTCTTGGTATAGTCTTAATTGTTTTGCAATTTTAAGAAAATTTGGGGGGAGATAATTAAATTTATTTTCAAGTAAATTTCTCAATACTTTTTTCATGTCTTTCACTGAATCTATTCAAAACTATAATGTATAAATTTGTTTCAGACCTCAATTTATAAAGAAAACACCCAAGTTTTCTTTATAAAATGTAAAGTAGAAGTTTTTATTTATTTGAGTAACAAAAGATAAAATATAGTATCTAAAACTTGGCTTTCTAAACTTAATTGATTCTAAGGAATTTAAATGAAAACTGTAGCTAATTAATGTATTCCTCTTCTATTCAACATAAAATCATCAGGATGTATTTGGGATTGGTAAGCACTAGAGATTTAGTTCTTTGATACTACCATATTTGCTATATCTGAATGTTTGTGTCCTCCACCCAAATTCTTACTGAACTCTTAATCTCCAAAGGCAATGATATTAGTAGGTGGGGGTCTTTGAGAGGCTCCATCCTCAGGAGTGGGATTAGTGCTCTTATAAAAGAGATACCATGGGGCTCCCAAACCCCTTTTGTAATGTGAATATATGAGCTGGAGCCTTCATCTATATCCATCTTGGTCTTCCAGCCTCCAGAACTGTGAGAAATAACTTTCTGTTGTTTATAAGCCACCCAGTCGGTGGTACTTTGCTATTGTAGCCTAAGCAGAATGAAACAGTAATAAATGAGGAAATTCATGCAACTATTTTTAATGAGATAAATAAAAGTAATGATTTTAAAGTGTGTTGGGAACACAGAGAAAGAAGTACTGATTCCTATAGGTAGAAGAGATGATAAGAGTCTGCACGTGTGGGAAGCTGGGTCTTCTAGAAGGGGGTGAGATTTTGTTGTTGTGTCCAGTCACTAGGTCATGTCCAGCTCTTGTGACCCCATGGACTGTAGCCCACCAGGCTCCTCTGTCCATGATATTTCCTAGACAAGAATACTGGACTGGGTTGTCATTTCTTCCTCCAGGGAATCTTGCAGACCCAGGGATCGAACCTATGTCTCCTGCATTGGCAGACAAATACTTTACTGCTGAGCCACCTGAGATGTCAAACGATCCTAAGAAATGAATGTTTTGTGGGGGGAAAAAAAAAATTGACATGGGGCTATTTCAGGCAAGAATTAAATTTAGAATAGAGACACTATGGATTAAGTAGGTAATATGCTTCTGCTCATACTCAGATAGTCAAAATCATCTCACGGACATGCAGAATTAAAAAAAAAAAAATTCGCAAAATATAGCTCATGGCTACACAGCTATTTCCAGCAAAAATGATATAGCTTTGCAGAGACTATGGAAATTTCTGGACAGCAATAAAATAAGAGAGTTCCTTTTTCTATTTGTTTACTGTTGTGTGATATACAGCATAAAAACACAGTGCCTTATAACTGGAATTTGTAATTATTGCTCATAGTACTGAGGTTTGAGCAGATTGGGTGGGGCTTCTCAGAGTCTCTCAGGGGATTACAGTCAATTAGTGACTGGGGAAGAAATCATCTGAAGGCTCAGCTGGGCTGAATATCTCCTCACTCACAGAACCGAAGTTAATTCCTATTGCTATTTAGGAACCGAGTGCTGTCTACTGGGGTGGGTGCCTTTATTCAGTATTTCTGTGCGGCTTCAGCTTCTCGGAGCATGCTGTCTAGGATCTAAAAGCAAATCTTTCACGGGATAGGAGTATATACTGCCAGTGTCATAAGGCCTGAGACAAAAATCTAGCACAGTCTCATTTCTGTCTTCCTCTGTGAGTCAAAGTACTCAGAGATTCCTCCAGTAGTCAAAGGAATGGGAAGCAAACCATGTCTCTTGACGAGAGAAATCTCAAAGAATGCTTGGCCATCTTTAATTCACCATAGATCTCTCTCTAGTCATATATTATTTACATTCTGGCCTCCTTCCCCTAAAAATACACATTCACTCCATCCCAAGATCTTTAAAGTTTCATTCCAATGCAGCATTATTAGCTCAAAGTTCTGGATCTTATCACCTAAGTTAGATCCAGATGTTACGGTGTTCCTTAGGTATCTTTTTCTTGAGTATGGTTCTTCTCACTCTAAAATTGTGTGAACTCAATTGATATGTTTTCCACACCCTTTCTTCCCTTCTCAACAAAAACCCTACTTCATAGTGATAAGAATGAGATAGGAAAACTACAATTGACATTCCTATTCAAAAAAAAAAAAAAAACAACCTTAGCATATGGCAGTCACTGTTTGATAGAAACTCTGAGATTCCACCTGGAAAATATTACCCAATCCTCAATTAGTTCTGAATCCTTCTTCCTGAAAAATTTTCTGTGGTTCTTGGTTCTATCCCATGGACTTATGGTTTTGCCCTCTGAATTATCCTTCTTGACACATGTTTGCAACCATATGGCCTTCTACGCCTGTTTGGAAAATTAACGGGGCATAAGATCTCTTTTCATTTTGTACTTTCTCCATCCCTTTTAGTCTAAGCTATTGTTGTTTCTGATGATATAATTATCTTTAAAAACCGTACAGGTTTTCAATGACTATTCTTAGGTCACTAGATTATATAAACAGACCCTTTCAATCTTGTGAAAGACTCCATGCAGGCATCTGTGAAATGATGTCTTTAGGATTCTTAGATTTCTGGTCTCAGAGGATTAATAAACTATTCCCTTTGGCTTTTGACTAGCTGGAAGTGTGTTGCACTGCCACAGATCTTTCTGTTGTTGTTCAGCCACTAAGTCATGTCCAACTCTTCGCAACCCCATGGCCTACAACATGCCAGGCCCCTCTGTCCTTCACTATTTTCTGGAGTTTGCTTAAATTCACGTCTACTGACTTGGTGATGCCATCCAACCTCCTCATCCTCTGTCACTCTTTTCTCCTTCTCTTTAGACCTTCCTGATGTCTTAACAAAGAGCTTTACAGTTCCATGCTGGATGTGATATTTACCCTGATGTCATTTTTTTTTTTTAAACTTAAAATTGTTTTGCTAGAAGAGTAGGTGGATAAGAAACAGATGACTTGTTTTCCAATCCAGAAAGAATTTGCTCCTTTATATTTCCTGTATACTATGCTCGAAAGCTGAGCAGATCCTTCTTCAGTTCCTATCTGCCTTTCATATTTTCTCACAAGAACTAAGAGAAGTGAATTGACACATATTACCTTCTGCTTGAAAATCTTCAGAGAGAGATCCATAAGTTAATTAGGTACCCTTTTTACTTTCCACATTAATGCCAGATTTTCTGCTACACATTATAAGGATATCATTTTCTCTAACCATCAGCTGCAAATTCCTCTCTGTCCTTTCAGCCCTCACCAATAATCTCATTGAGATACTTCCTGATTGTATTAAGAATCTCCTCTAGGCCCATCCAACTGTGCTTACCATCTTGTCCAAAAGTCAGTGCTATTTCCAAATTCCATCTTTTGTTGCTCAACAAATTACCTCCAAAATTAGAGGCTTAAAACTATAAGAATTTTACTTTATCTTGTGATTTTGTGGGGCAGAAATTCAAGTTGGGATCATCTGGCCAAATCTCCTGCTCCATGTGGTATTAATTGAGGCCACTCAATAGTAACCAGCTGGTGGATGGGCCAGTCTAGGGGGGCCCAGAGCAGTTTCACTCACATGTCTGACACTTTGTCAAGGACAACAGGGAAGATAGACTAAGCTTGGCTTATTAAAGACAGTGACTGCATGGACCCCAAGCATGGTTGTCAAGATAATCAGACTTCTTATGTAGTAGATGAGGGCTCCTGGAGGTAAAATTTCCAGAGGGAGACATGGAAGCTGCCAGTCTGTAAAGACCTGAGCCTGGACACTGGCATAGTGTTATTTCATCATTTTTCACTGGTGACAACCATCATAGAGCCTATCTAGATTAAAGGGGTGTGTGTGTGTGTGTGTGTGTGTGTGTGTGTGTGTGTTGGGGTGGGAGATTTGTAAAGGAATTAACACCCCTATTTAATCCATTATATATATATATATATATGTATATATTTAGCAAATGATGCAGGAGAGATTTATAGATGATATTAGGCTTTAAGGGAAGGAGTCTATAAGGGAGGAGAGATTGACACTTAAGAATAAGAGGATAATTGATGGGACAAGATTGGAGGTGAAACCAGAGGAAATGTGATCACTAGTACAAGTATTAGGATTATTCTTGAAAGAAGTAAGCTTGTTCTTTTCCTGGAGTCCAAAAGGATGTGGTAACTAGGGCCAAAATAAATAATAAAATATTAAATAATATTGATATTAAAAAGTTTGAATTGGAGTACATGATGACTGAAAAACTATATATTCATTTCCTAATTCTTGGATCTTGTGAACGTTACTTTATGTGGCAAAAGAGTCTTGAAAGATGTGATTAAATTAAGGATTTTTGAGCTGAGATTACCCTCAATCATCCAGGTGGGCCCTAAATGCAATCAAATGTATCCTTATAAAGGGGAGATACAGTGTGACTTTACTACACCCAGAAGAGTAGACAATGTGAAGATGGAACAGAGAGAGATTTGAATATGCTGGCCTTGAAGACTGGATGGATGAAGCCACTAGAAGCTGGAAGAGGCAAGGCAAGGCTTCTCTCACATAGCTTCCAAGGGAAATGCAGCCCTGCCAACACCTTGATGTTGATTCCCTGGTTCAGAACCCTGACAGGACAAATTTCTTTTGTCTTAAGACTCAAAGTGTTTGGTAATTTGTTACATCAGCCACTGTAACTGAGATATGGATTAGAACTATATAATTATATTTCAGTGCTCTGATTCATGAAATCCCTTAGGTAGAGACCTGCAGTCCTTCATTTTAAACAATTCAGAGACAGCCTTAGAGTTTGCTTAAGAATGAAGCAGTGGCATCAAGTTAAGAAGTTAAGCTTTAGAGTCAGAAGGTGCTTTTCAGATCCTGATTCAGCTATTTACTCACCTATGATTCTAGACAAAAGAATTGACCCTTCCAAATCTTGGGGCTATTTACCTTTTTTTTTTTTTCCTTTTGACCACCTTCACCAGTTTCCCCTACCAGGCCCCCTCCCCATATTAAATTCCTGGAAATCACAAATCTGTTCTCTGTATCTATGAGGTTGTTTTTGGTTTTGTATTTAGATTCCACATGTAAGCGAGATCATATGGTATTTGTCTTTCTCTGGTTGACTATTTCACTTACCACAATGAACTTGAGGTTCATCCATATTGTCTCAAATGGCAAGATTTCATTCTTTCTTCTGGCTGAATAAAATTCCATTGTTTTATATATATGTATATAATATATATATCTTCATTATACACACACACACACACACACACACACACATATCCCCACTGTATGTTATTGGCTCCTTTATCATAAATTAATTGACTTTATATTATACATGGGTTTATTTCTGGGCTTTCTATTCTATAATTCTAGACTAATTAACCTTTTCAAATTTTAGGTTTTTTAATTGTAAAATGGGAAGAAATAATACTCATTTTATAGTGTTACTGGGAAGGTAAAAATACAATATATAATAGAGCAGCAAGCATAGTGGCAAACATTTTAAAAAACATCTCAATATGTTGTGTGTGTGAGTGAGAGAGAAAGAGAAAGACAGAAAGAGAGAGACAGAGATGTGTGTGTTTTGGAAGAAGGGAAACATACAAATTAGAGGCAGTGTGCAGAACACCATGGCTGATTTGGGGCTTTGGAATCAAATCCTTTATGTTCAATTTCTGGGATTACTGCTTTATGGATTAATAACATTGGACAAATTATTTTGCTTCTCCATTCTTTAGTTTTATTCTTTGAAAAATGGTGATAATTATAAAAACTATTTCATGGAATTTTTTTGTTGATAAAGCAGTATATAATTATAATCCCTTCATAAAGTGCTTGGAATGTTGTACAGATTTAAATTATATATCAATAATTTACTTCAGCATAAAGAAGTTCTAAGTGTTGCTTGTGTCAGTTGCTCAGTCTTGTCCAGCTCTTTGCAACCTCATGGACTATAACTGGCCAGGCTCCTCTGTCCATGGGATTTCCCAGGCAAGAATAGTGGAGTGGGTTGCCATTCCCTTCTCTGAAACATTGTTTAATAATCTTGAAAATTCTCTTTCTCCATTCCAGAATTTTTAACTTTAATTTTAATGTTCTAATATCTATATGTTTAATTATTCTGGATCACATGCTAGTTTAGGACTAGTACCTAAGCCTGGGAATATGAGGAGTCTTATAATCTTATGAGCTGACTAGAGCAATCGATGGTACTAATGTGGAATATTAATTCACTATTTTGACATTTTGTACAGTGGGAAAAGGTCTTCATCAAAATTTAAATTACCTATACGGATTCTGTGAGCTGAGAGGTAAGGAACTTTTGCAAGGGTTAGGATTTGTGGTGAATTCTTCTGAAACCTGTAGGATTAAATATAAAATTATCCTCATCACTAAGGATAACCATTCTCTTTTTATCTTCAGTCATACTCATTATGATTGAATGATCAGGAAATCTTGAAATAATATACGGCTTTTCTTATTTTTTTTTTCTTTTAAATACCTAACCTATAAATGGATATATTGTAATAATTTTATCACAACTATTAGCACATAATTTAAAATACCCGTGCTACATCTGATACATGTATTTCTCCTTAATGAAAACAATGAAACTTCAGATGTTGAAAGAGCCATGAATTAAAAAAAAAAAAAAATAGCGCTGCATCTACATCCGTGAAATTCTAGCCTATAGTTTACATACTTTCCTGCTCTCTATGATCATTTTTATTTATTTTTTATTGAATTATAGTTGATTTACAATGTTACATTAGTTTCAGGTGTACAACATGGTGATCACTTTTATTCTGGGCACGGGGTTACTCCACTCCACTGCAGAAGGGAATGCAAGCTAACAAGAAACTTGGAGAAAATTATCTACATCAAACAGGAAATTTTTATCTATCATTTCAGGAAAAGGACAACGAATGAGGGTAAATAATATAGAATAGGGGAGAAAGAAGAGTTAGATTTGAAATTTTGCTGGTAACATAGATAAAAATAATTTAAAAAGACAAAAAGGGCAAAATCCTTGGAGTAGACTTGGTTATTATAAATACTGCAGTTTATTGATGGTTGGTGAAAGGCACAGTGCAGCCTTCTAAGCTATGGGGCCTCCCACTGCCAGGGGGAGATGGAAGAAGTTTGTCTAAGAAGGAAACTGGGCTGCCAGAGCCACACAGGAAGCCAGGGCAGTGTGGGTGGGTTGGGGTATAACACAACTTCCCTTTCAGATAGCTTGATAAAAGGAAGGATTAAATAAAAGATTTGTAAGCTTCAGGGATCCGATGATGAAGAGCAAGGGTAAAAAGGCCAGAAATGCATGCCTTGTATCCTTTAACTCCTTTGAGTTATAGTGAAGATATGATTTGTTAAATAAACATGAAATTGCGTAGAGCAAAGTAAGCTTTAGTGTTCACTATGAAGTATAGCAATCACTTAAGCATAATTCTCTGAAGAGGAGGGGGCAAATGGAACAGTGCATAGTGCACCACCAAAAGCTGGCCCCTTAATTTGCCCGCTTCCTCGGTTAGAAGACAAAAAAAGCATAGAGGGGTGCTTGGTCCCAACATTCTACACTGATAAATGCAAAATGCTGAAAGCATTTTTAAAGAACAAGATATGGGAGTGTGAAAAATCCCACTCTCTTGATTGAAAATGGAAATGGATTAGTGTCACCAGCTTTGAAAAATTATGACTTCCTCCCCTAGTTTCCCACTCTATAACCAGTGTGCTGTTTTCCTGCATCATCTTTTCCAGGCAAAAGAGAGCCTCGCAAGTCGTATGTGTGTGAACAGAAGAGATTAACCTGGCACTTTATCAAGAGCTCATAATACCACTCAGTACTTTTTTCTTTTTTCTTTTTTTCCTTTATGAAGTGGCAAGTTTGCTTTTATAGCTAAAAGTTAATGCCAAGTTTGATACTTTTGAGATAAACAGATATTCAATTTCAAGAACTTTATAATTCCAATTATTTCAGTTTTTTTTTACATTGTGAGCAGCAATTGATTATTTTTCAGAGCATAAATTTTATTTTACATGTTTATGTACATATTCAGAGACTTTATTCAGTCAGTAAAAGATAATTTAGAAGCACATACAAGACGCTAAATGGACTTCCTAGGAGGCGCAGTGGTAAAGAATCTGCCTGCCAGTGCTGGAGACACAAGAGACATGGGTTTGATCCCTGGAGATCAAACTGGAGAAGGAAATAGCAACCCACTCCAGTATTCTTGCCTGGAGAATCCTGGGACAGAGGGGCCAGGCAAGCTACATAGTCCATAGGATTGCAAAGAGTCAGGCATGACTGAGCAGGCATACACGTAAAGATGCTATATACTCAGCTAGGCTTGGGAGTTACATTAAGATAAACATATTTCCCTGCCTCACAGGTTCGATATTCCAGTGGGGGAGAGAGACAAAGAAGTAAATGGATATATCAGTGAAATAATCAAGATTGTGATTACTTTTATAAGAAGGAAGTTGTGATGAGAAAATGAAGTTTGAGTTTGGACAGTTACTTAGATAAGGTGATCAAGAAACATGTCTCTGAAGAAGTGATGTTTATACTGGGACTTGAAGGAAGAGAAAGAAACAAATGTGATAAAAGCTTGGTGAGAGCTCAATGAGAGGGGACAAATAGACACAGGAGACCTAAGGAAAAGGTTTTGTTTAACAAGCTTGTGGGGGCAAAGTCAGAAGACAAAATCCCTGTCCCCTGTGTATACAACTGAACGCTAATCTAGGTACCCCTGGGGCTTCCCAGGTGATGCTAGTGGTAAAGAACACACCTGCCAATGCAGAAGACATAAGAGACGTGGGTTTGATCCTTGAATCAGAAAAATCCTCTGCAGGAGGGCATGACAACCCATTCCAGTATCCTTGCCTGGAGGATCTCATGGACAGAGATGCCTAGAAGGTTACAGTCCACAGGGTCGCCCAGAGTCAGACACGACTGAAGCGACAGCATGCACACGGGTTACTGCTGGGAAGGGAATTTTCAGATGTAATGAAAGTTCCAAGTCATTTAATCTTTTTTTTTTTTAATAGGAGTATAGTTGCTTTACAATATTGTTAGTTTCTGCTGCACAACAAAGTGAATCAGCCATATGTGTACATATATCCCCTCTCTCTTGAGCCTTGCTCCCTACCCCCATCCCGCTAGGTCATTACAGAGCACCAAACTGAATTCAAAATGTGGACGTAGTCTAGGAGAGCCCTTTCAAAGCTGAAGGTTTTCTCTGGGTGCTGGCAGAGGTCAGAGGGATGAGACTGCTGGCCTTGAGAAAGGAAGCACAAAAGTAAGTTCTGAACTGCTGGTGAGGAAGGGAGGGCTCTAGAATTGAGAGGAAACTTTCATCCACAGCAAGCAAGGAAACAGGGGGGCTCCTCCCTACAATCACCAGGGAGTGAATTCAGCCAGCCGTCAGTGAGCCGGGGAAAGGATCATTAGCCTCAGGTGAGGATCGCAGTCCTGGTGGCCACCTTGATGTCAGCCTATGAAACCTGAGCAGAGCATCCAGCTAAACTGTATCTGGACTCCTCCTGACCAATGGAAAATGTGAGATAGATGCGACTGCTTTAAGCCACTAAGTTGTGGTAATTTATCACAGCAGCAATAGGAAAACCATTGCAAAGGTCAAGAGACTAACAGGAGACTACTAAAGACTATTTCAGGCTATACCATAAGGAAGCATAATATTGGCAAGTTAGATGGTGAAGAGTGAACGAATCACATAACTATACTTGATGTAACTGGTACACAATTATTAGCGTTGACTGGGCTAAAAACAAGTGTTAAGCATTATACGCACAAAATCCCATTTTTTCATCTCAAATAAATGGTCATGCCCTGTAGTATGCAATACCCAATATTAGACACTGAAGATATAAAGATGGTGAATGTATGATCATGAAGATGGAAAATTTTACAATCAAGATGGCAGAATATGCACACAAAATAGTTCTAATTGGTAAGATGAGTTATTGTGTGTTCAGAGGAGTGGTGGAAGAATTCAGGAATGTGTCTTAAAGTGGTAAAATGACTGGGCCTCAAAAAAGTGATTTGAAGTGACTCAGACAGATATATTCTTCCCGATGGAAACAGAAGAGGAAGTACACAGCAAGACCTTTGGGATACTCTTTCCAGAAAAAGAAAAAGATTTCAGTATAGTCAAGACTTTAGAGCTAACTACCAGTGTGCAGGAAATACAGGGAATGGGAAATGACACCAGGGAGACACATTCAGCCAAATGCAGAATGTTGAAAATTTCCGGACCAAATAATGCAGTTACAAAACCGAAACTTATCATCAAAACTGGTTTCAGAGATAGACCAAGCAATTGAAAAATGGATTTTGCTACATACTAAGTTGCTTCAGTCACGTCCAACTCTTTGCAATCCTATGGACTGTAGCCTGCCAGGCTCCTCTGTCCATAGGATTCTCCAGGCAAGAATACTGGAGTGGGTTGCCATGCCTTCCTCCAGGGGATCTTCCAAACCCAGGGCTAAACCTATTTCTCTTTCATCTCCTGCATTGGCAGGCAGGTTCTTTAACACTAGCACCACCTGAGAAGCCCCAAACTGAGATTCTAATTTAAAAAATATCACTCTACAAAGATATTTTTGATGTGGTTGTGAAAAAAATAAAAACAGAATATCCATATGATAATATTGAGGGACCAATCTTCAGTTTGATGGTTAATATTTGTAGCCATTGAATCAGAAGACAATTGCTTCTTGTTAGGAAAGTGATGACAAACCTAGACAGTGTGTTGAAAAACAGAGACATTACTCTGCTAACAAAGATCCATTTAGTCAAGACTACGGTCTTCTAATGGTCATGTGTTGCTGTGAGAGCTGGACTGTAAACAGGCAGAACGCCAAAGAATTGATGTCTTCAAACTGTGGTGCTGGAGAAGACTCCTGAAAGTCCCTTGGACAGCAAGATCAAACCAGTCAATCTTAAGGGAGATCAACCCTGAATATTCACTGGAAGGACTGATGCTGAAGCTGAAGTTCCAGTATTTTGGTCATCTGATGCAAACAGATGACTCATTGGAAAAGTCCCTCATGCTGAGAAAGGTTGAGGGCAGAAGAGGGTGTCAGGGGCTGGCTGGCATCACTGATGCAATGAAGATGAACTTTTGCAAACTCCAGGAGATAGTGAGGGACAGTGAGGCCTGGTGTGCTGCAGTCCATGGGGTTGCAAAGAGCCAGGCACAACTGGGTGACTGAACAACAACAACATAATATTAAAAATATCATATCCATTAAAGATCCTTGTTGATGTATTTATGATTAAAATGGTATCATACCAGATCTATTCACTTTATAAAGTTCATTAAACAACACGTTGAGGAAAGATATTTCACAGATTATTGATAGACACTTTTAGGAAATTTACAGTAGTCATACTTGTGTAATACTTGAGAATGTTTATAGATTAGTATGGATGTTCATTTTAAGTCTGCATAATGAAGTTCTAAATATTGAAGAAGTATGGGTTTCAGAGCATATAGGAAATTCTGTATGTTTGGGAAATGCCTATTATTATTTCTACTGCCTTATAAGGACTTCTCTGCCTTATAAGGACTTCTACTGCCTTATAAGAGCAAATGAACTGGCTCTTTCAGGAGTTAAAAAAAAAAAAATTAGCTGAATTCTTCTAAAAGCTCATCTGCTCTCCATAACATTTGGCTTTTGTTTTTCTGTCTTATATCCTGAAGCTAGGCATTGGTCAAGTTTTTATCTTTCCTTTTTTGCTATCTAAATTAGCTCCCTCATGGAACCATGCAATGCCGTAGCTTTAAGCATTACAAAAGTTTTAGTTTTCAAAAGTGAATTTAAAAGAATTATGTTTCCTCCAGAATCTGCTCTACCCTGACTCCATCTTTCCCGCATCTCAGGCAAGAAAGCTCAGAGAAGTGAAAGAATCCTGTCTTTGCTTACATGTTCCCACATGTAATTTACTGTCAGATATTACAGATATTAATTCCAGTGTTTCTCACATATATTACATCTGTTTTATTGTGACTGTCAACAACCTCTTTAAGACAGATGATTATTTACTGCAAAAAATGACTAGCTAGTCTCTCTCCTACTTTCTCCCAATTTTAATTTGTTACTCGAATCTTATAGATTAATCTTTTTTTAAGGAAATTTGATAGCTTTCTGTTCGAAACGACCTAACAGCTGGCCAATTTATTGATTTAAACACAAACCCACTAACTCTGACTTTTAAGGAGCTTACAATTATTTTCCTGTTATAATACAGTAAGGACTATACAGAAATTTACATAAAGTTTTAAATTATATAATAATAATAATAATAGTAATAGTAGTAGCAATTAACAGTAACAAACTCACTATACTCACCTTCATTTCTAGTATTTTGGGTTCAGACAACCCAGCTATAATATTCCAAATCTGCCTTCTACTTTTAATCAACCATCAAAGTATTCCATCAGTTTTCAGTTAACTGCCTCATCCTTTGGGTCAAAGTACGGTACTGTCCTTAGAGCATCCTCTCCTTTCCTTTAGATCTTCCTACTTTTGCCAATAATAGCCCCTGAGGCATTCTCTCTGAAGTCTTAAAAGCCCTGATCACAGTTTTAAAACAACTTGTAATATTATGATCCTCTCTCCTCCAGTGATATTACCTATCTAGACTACATACTTCTTCAGGGTAAAGATTGTGTCTCATTTTTTGTATTATCTTATTATAATGTAGAGTAGTATGTTGCACATAACAGTTGATAAATATTATTCAATATTTTTAAAAAAAATAATATTTAATAAATATATACCAACAAATATCCATATAGTCAAAGCTATGGTCTTTCCAGTAGTTATGTACGGATGTTAGAGTTGGACCATAAAGAAGGCCGAGTGCTGAAGAACTGATGCTTTCGAACTGTGGTGCTGGAGAAGACTCTTGAGAAGCCCTTGGACAGCAAGGAGATCAAACCAGTTAATCCGAAAGGAAATCAACCTTGAATGTTCATTGGAAGGAGTGATGCTGAAGCTTCAATAATTTGGCCATCTGATGTGAAGAGCCAACTCATTGGAAAAGACCCTGATGCTGGGAAAGGTTGAAGACAGAAGGAGAAGAGGGCAACAGAGGATAAGATGGTTTGATGGCATCGCCGATTCAATGGACATGAACTTGGGCAAACTCCGGGATATCCTGGGATATCCGGGACAGGGAGACTTGGCATGCTGAAGTCCATGGGGTCACAAAGAGTTGGACACAACTTAGCAACTGAACAACAACTATATATGCATAATTTGTCATACTACCACTTTATTTTATAGCAACTTTGCTTGGTAGAAACATCCTCTGACAAGTGAAAGGGCAGAGCAGAGCTACAGAAATCACTCATTTGATGAAGATCTGTAGTTTCTTTACATTGATATGCGTTTAAAGGTCTGAAAATGCACCTCCTACAGATGTATAGATTTTGTGGTGGCCTTCTTCCAGATTACTTATAAAAATCTCAAATAAAACCAGATTCAGCATCCAATGTAGGAGATACTTGAGGACTATATATCAAAACATGTTCTTGTTTATTTCTATTCTTTGTTTTCTTACAGTTTAGATAATTTCCATCCATTAAAAAGATCTTTTTACTCATAGTTTCACAGAACTTGTTATAGGTTAGGTTTATAAAAATCTAGGTTTAATAAGCTAATGACTAAGATTTAACATTCAATTTTTATTTCCCACACTTAAAATCTTTTTCTTTGCCTTATTGTATGACCAAGTGTCTAGCTTTTTTATAAGATTATAAACTAAAAGTAAAACTTCATGAGTAAAGTGATATTGTTTACCTTATATTTACCGAATGTATGCTTCATTTATTATCTGTGATTATTAATTCATCTTTCAATGTTTGTTCTTTTTGTTGATATTAGCAATGCATTGTTAAAACAAAATAGTGTCTTTTAAAGAGCAATTTTTTATATTGTTATGCCTTCAAAATTAATGCATGTCTCATAAGCAAAATATTTACACATAATGTATAAAACCAAGAACTTTCATTTTTAGTATCATCCACATTACAGAAGCCTGTTATACAACATGACACAGTAAATGTATGTTTGCAAAGTGAAGATCTGCCAAATATTTATGTCACATTATACAGGGTTATCTCATTGTGTAATGGAAAAACCCTGTCACAGTGCATAACACCAGTGCTAGTTTCAAGTTGCTGTGAGAACCTAACTTCTGAATCTTCTGATTTATGTAGGCTTCAACATCTCAGCTTAACGCTGATATAACTTTGTTACATTTAGTCTCACATGCATGTGATCTGTTAATGGCAGTATGTGCATATGAATACATAGGTATGTTCTCACATCTACAGGAGGCCTCAAATACACACATACAGTCCTACACAGCCATGGAAATCCATGTGTGGATTATCACAAGCAATTGCAGGGGAGGTAGTCTGGTAAGAGTCCTCGGGTCCTAAGGTGGGTATTAAAGCTAAAATAACATGAGTCAAACAGAAGAATAGTCTCGTAGGCTGTTTTTACATATGGAACAGATTAATTTTAGTAAGTTGGCAACAAATGTATTCTTGCAATCAACTGTCAATCTACTAAATTTTTATTAGCTTCATTAGAATTTGGCTTCAATTAGGACCCTCTGAGGGGAACAGAGCCATAGGCCCCCAAAACTCAATTTTCTATCAAATATTTTAATATGTTCTGAAATTTAAACTAAAAACTATATTTCATTGGTTGAATATGTCCCTGAATTAGAAACGTCTAACTTGTGAATCAGAGCCACATGCCGCGTTCTCCATCCAGTCACTAGCAAAGTAGCAGTAGAGCCTTACAAACTTATATTAAATAAATTTTCTTTGGGCAAATTTGTCATCGTTTAAACTCCTATTCCTATATGCCAATATGAACATGGCCTGGTAAGGAAAAGAACTATAGTAGTATTTGGATGTTTATTTTTAAATGATTTGCTTATAGGTTTGATTTTAAATGATTTGCTTATAGAACAAAGCAAAATCAGGGTTGTTATTCTGAAAAAGTAATAACGTTAGACTAATTTCTAAAGGAAATGAAATTTGAGTCAGAACGAAGCAAACCAAAGACCAGATTTTTCATAAGGCCTTTGTTTACACAATTCATTTCAACAAACATTTCCTGAGATTCTACTGTGGGTAAGACTGCCCAAATGGTGTCAGATCCAGGAGAGTCCTATAGAAGAGAAGGGAAGAAAGGACAGCCAATTCAGAGGTAGGAATGGCCACAAAAATGACATCCTCTGGAGACTATGAAGTTCTGATTCTAAAAATCACTAGAACAATGATTCTTAAATTTTGATGTGTTACACAACTATGTGAGAGACTTGAGCAGGCACAGAAGTCTGTGCCTCTTGAAGAAGCCTGTGCCTCTGTGTTCTTAATTGGCTCTCCAAACAATTCATTACACAACTTTGAAGAACCAGTGCATCCGAAAGTCTGAGCTAGACAGGGAGAGGAGAAACACCAATACAATTCCAAGAAGCAACTGGCCCCAGTAGCAATATAGACAGCTCGTTTGACATGGAGGTTAGTGAAAATTCAGAGAGAGGGAGTAATGTCTGGAAAACCAGTCCCATCAAATGGGGAATGATTAGAATGAAGCCATGACCAAACAGTCCATCCAAGATGGGCAATATGAGGGAGAAGTATTCAAGAAAGAGAGGGATACAAATGCTGAAGATAAAGGGGGTATGAGTGTGTCATCGGTTAAGAGACAACACAAAGAAAGAAGGTTTGTTTTACAAGAGCTGGTTAGTGATGCAGCGAGAAGGCTTACAACAGCATCCCAGTTTGAAGGATCCTATTCTATCACGTTAGTGAGAATATTTACTATGCATGTTATATCACATCCAAAATTTACTGAAATGAAAGGCATAGTAAACAAATATTAGTTTATTTCCTGGATTGCAAAGGATTGAAATTCGTACTTTTTATCCCAACTGTATTCTTGCAGTCATCATCTGAGATGGTTCTTCAGATCATTAATTTGTATGGATGTCAGGTGTGTAAACTTCATAAAATAAGTAAGGGAAGGGAATATTGGTTAGAATTTTTACCCTTCTATTAAATACATATAGTGGGGGGAAAAATACACTTCCTCTTCTTCATGATTGATATCCTTTCAGGGCCTTTGATTATCAAGTCTGATCTAAGCATTTTATCTGCTGAGAAAAGTAGAATGGTTTCACATGGGAAAGGAGGGGTGGTCAATGATCAGCTTGGCATCCCAAAATGACTTTCTAGAGCCTACAAAATGAAAATAGTTTCCAGGTTTCATTGAAAAGATAATGGATTTTAAAAAAATATATTACTTGCATTCTATTTAACATATCAAAAGCTGGGGAAGAAGCCTACTATATGAGGGAGAAATCAGCTTTTGATATGAAGGAATATGGAAATCCCAAATGTCCAGTCAAAGGGAATTATAGGGAAGAAAAGGGGACCACAAATGGAAGCAGGGGCAGAGAGAGGATACGTACATGAACCATGAAATTGGACTCCTATGTGCCTCATTTGCTGTCTAGAATCCTAGAGTTGGACCTGGGAAAGGTCAAGGGGTGAGTCAAAAGCAAGGTTTCCCATTTGGGACTCTGGGGGAAGTCTGCCTTGCAGGATTCTGTGTTTATTAACTGGTATAGGAAAATCTGAGTAAAATTAATATTTGACATGGTTGAACAGATGGAGAACATATGATTATTTCCTATCTTCCCCCTCCAATCCCTGCATGTACACACACTCTTGAGTGGCATGGAAATGTCAAAAAGCCCATACATGTCTTGGAGGAAGAGCTGACGGCTGGGCTGATGAGCCTACCAGAAGGACAGAGCATCTGGGGTGAAATGATCCTGTAACAGGTCACAAAGCAGTGAAGCAGAAGTAGGGAAGAATCACGCCCAAACCTCAGGAATAGGAAGTAATTCCACCCAGATCAAGATGCAGCAAAGTCAATATGGATGACTACTGAGTTCTAGCAATCTGGGAGTGGAGATAAATTCATTCATTAAACATTTATTGGCTACCCACTAAATGGGCTTCCCTGGTGGCTCAGACAGTAAAGAGTCCACCTGCAATATGGGAGACCTGGGTTCAATCCCTGGGTTGGGAAGATCCCCTGGAGGAGGGCAAGGCAACCCAATCCAGTATTCTTACCTGATGAATCCCACTGGACAGAGGAGCCTGTGGGCTACAGTCCATAGCGTCACAAAGAGTCGGATATGACTAAGCAACTAAGCACAGCTGACCCACTATATAGCACTTTAGTTCTGAAAAATTAGGGCTATAGCAGTAAACTAATAAATCTTTCCCTAACTATGGAGCTTCTATTCTGGTGGTAGGAAACAGATAATTTTTTTAAAAATAAATTAATTTATTTATTTTAATTGGAGGCTAATTACTTTACAGTTTTATAGTGGTTTTTGCTGTACATTGACATGACTCAGCCATGGGTGTACATGTGTCCCCCATCCTGAAACACCTCTCCTAACTCCCTCCCCATCCCATCCCTCAGCGTTGTCCCAGTGTTCTGGCTTTGAGTGCCCTGTTTCATGCATCGAACTTGGACTGGTGATCTATTTCATATAGGGCAATATACATGTTTCAGTGCTATTGTCTCAAATTATCCCACCCTCGCCTTCTCCCACAGAGTCCAAAAGTCTCTTCTTTATCTGTGTCTCTTTTGCTGTCTCACATATAGGGTCATCATTACCATCTTTCTAAATTTCATATATATGTGTTAATATACTGTATTGGTGTTTTTTTTTTTTTTTCTGACTTACTTCCCTCTGTATGATAGGCTTCAGTTTCATCTATGCTCTTTTTAATAGTTGCGTAATAGTCCATTGTGTATATGTACCATAACTTTCCTATCCATTCATCTGCCAATGGACATCTAGGTTGCTTCCATGTCCTAGCTACTGTAAACATTGCTGTGATGAACATTGGGGTACATGTGTCTCTTCCAATTCTGGGGTACAGATAATTTTTTGACACAGTAACTTGGAGAGATTATGATGTGAATGTTTTTCTGTAACAGACTGGGTACAAGTAGGGAAGTAAGAGTCTCACCATATGTTTACTATTTTCTATCAATAGTTATATATCCTTATACCAATAAGAAGCAAGCTAACAGGCACATGGGGATGTTTCTTTAAAGCTCAAAGGAGCCAGAATACATATAAAAACATACTGTCATAGACCTGAGGGCCTAATTCTTCACAGACAAAGCAAACTAGACCTGTCCCCCAATCCATTCAGTCACCATTTGAAAAAAAGCACAGAGGAGGGGAAATTTAAGACTGAATGTATTGTGCATACTGAGTCACTCAGTCATGTCCAACTATTTTCAACCCTATGTATTGTAGCCCACCAGGCTCCTCTGTCCATGTGGATTCTCCACTCCAGCCAAGAATACTGGAGTGGGTTGCCATGCCCTCCTCCAGGGGATATTCTGAACCAGGGATCGAACCTGTGTCTCCTGCACTGCAGGCAGATTCTTTACCACTGAGCCACTGGGGAAGCCCGAAAGATTGAATACATATCCCCAAAATCCAAACTATTTAAGGATCTGAATAATTTACTGGAGTAGTCTGAATTTACCTTCAGGGTCTCAATAGGAGCTTGCATTAAAGCATTATATTACATTGTGCAAAAGAAAATTCAGCTTCTATATTTTCTATATCTTATTCCATATTTTTCACATTTCCACTTCCATGTATAGTGGGCAAAAAAAAAAACTGACTTTCTCCCTACGTTCTTATGTTATTTTAACTGCTTTGTGTTAATGAGCTAAAGCTCACATTTTTACTTTTATCACATAAAAAAATATAAAATGACAATAAGATCTGATAGTACTTTCCTTATTGTCAGTGCATGAATTTACACTGATCATAGTGACAAGAAGGAGAATGAATAGAGGAGGAAAAATAGGAATAAAAAATAAAATAGGATGGTAGTTTTCTTGGAATAAACTATTTTCATTTTAAATTCATATAATTTGTTTATTGATTGATATTTACTGAGAATGAACCATTTACCACTACAGTTCCAGGGGATCAAATATGGTGATGGATAACTTAGAAATTTCCTGCTTTCAGGGCATTTAACATTGTGTCAGTGAGACAGATTCTAAGTAACTAAGTAAATAAATAAGGATGCAAATAAAACATTATAATGTCAATGATAATTGCTATAGGAATAGAATTTAGTAAGAGGATAGAAACTGTAAGGCAAGTTCTTTTTACTTTTTGAAATTTTATTTTATTTATTTTTTCATTAATTTTTGAAAATTCTTTTTCAAATTTTTCCCATTTATGTTATTATAGATTAAATAGAGTTCCCTGAAAATTCTTTTAAATAAAAGAGAAAAGGCTTTTCTTAGATAGTGGCACTTGTGAACAAATATCAAATACTAGACTTTACTTCTATTATAGGTCCATGGCTTTATTTCTGTTACAAATTGATGAATACATAGAGATAGGTAGATAGAGATGATATAAAAAATCTAGATGAAGAAATGTGTTAGCCACACCTGTTCTTGCCTTTCAAAGTGTTAGGCCATAAAAATGTATGTCCTCAAAATTGTGACATTTTTATTTTAGACATACTTTCAGTTTCTACTTCTACTAGTAAAGAGCCTGGAAGGCACCACACCGTCCTAACAACTAATAGAAAGGTGAATTTACTCAGTTATGTATGCTTATGTATATTCATACATACAGCTATGCCTCTGTACGTATGAGTGAAGCTTCTCAGGTGGTAAAGAGCCTGCCTGCCAATACAGGGGATGTTAAGAGAAGTGGGTTCAATCCTTGGGTCGGGAAGATCCCCTGGAGGAGGAAATGGCAAGCCACTCCAGTATTCTTGCCTGGAGAACCCCATGGACAAAGGAGCCTGGTGGGCTACATACAGTCCATGGGGTCACAAAGAGTCAGACTCGACTGAGCACACCCACATATGAGTAAAATGAATGACAGCAAAGATACCAGGGCTGGGAGGGAGGAATCATGATTATTGTTTTAAGGTACTGCTGGGAAGTAGTATAGTGTTATTTAGAAGTGGACTCAGATCAGTGTAAATGTGTATTGCAAACTCCAGGACAGCTACTAAAAATAGTTTTGTGTTTTTTTTTCTTTAAAGTATAGCTGATATGTTAATAGAGAAAATGGAAACATGAAATTCTCATTTAAAACCATAAAAAGCAGATAAAGAATGGAAGACAAAAAAAGGAGAATAACAAGATCAACAAATAGAAAATAATAATGGATATAGTAACTATTAATCTAATTATGTTAATAATCACTTTGAACCTCAATGGTCTAAATGCACCAACTAAAAGGCAGAGATTGTCACAGTGGTCAAAAACAAGGCACAACTATATGTTGTATACTATAAGTGAAAGTGAAGTGAAGTTGCTAAGTCATGTCCGACTCTTTGCGACCCCATGGACTGTAGCCTACCAGGCTTCTCTGACCATGGGATTCTCCAGGCAAGAATACTAGAGTGGGTTGCCATTTCCTTCTCCAGGGGATCTTCCCAACCCAGGGATTGAACCCGTGTCTCCCGCATTGGAGGCAGATGCTTTAACCTCTGAGCCACCAGGGAAGTCAAAGCCCACTTTAAATATTAGGATATATACATGTAATAGATTAAAAGTAAATGGATAGAAATTGTTTAAGTGAAGTAAGTTTTGTTAATCTTTAAAAATCTCTCTTATATGAAGCCATAATATATTTTCCTGCTAAGTGGTTTAAGATCTGTTCTTTGAACTGACAAATAATCAATAAAATTATATTTCTACAAAAAAGTAAGTGGATAGAGGAAAATATATCATGCTAACACTAATAAAAAGAAACCAAGAAGAGCGAAATTAACTGCAGACAGAGCTGACTTCAAACTAAGGAAAGTTATAAGGGATTAAAAAAAAGAGCATTGCATAATGACAAAGGGTGCGATTCACCACCTATTAAGAAGGGATAATAACTCTTAATGTGTATGTAATTAACAACAGAGCCTCCAACTACCAACTACCTGTGGCAAAAAAAACTGATAGACCTGAGAGGAGAAATAGATGAATTTGCTATCATAGTTAGAGACTTCAGCACCAGTCCCTCACTAACGGACATGACCAGCAAGCAGAAAATTAGGAAGGATGTAGCTGGACATAACACTATCAATCAACTGGATAGAATTAATATCTATGGACTACTTCATCCAACAGCAAATTACACATTTTTCTCAAAAGGCCATGAAATATTTGCTTAGATAGACCACATTTGGGGACAGAAAACACATTCTAACAAGTTGAAGACAATAGAAATCAGAGAATGTCTGCTCTCAGATCACAATGTAACTAAACTAGAAATCAATGACAGACGGATAACTGGGAAATCCCCAAATATGTGGAAAATAAGCAACACACTTCTAAGAAGAAATTTCAAGAAAAATTTAAACATATTTTGAACTAAATAAAAATACAACTTATCAAAATTTGTGGAATTCAATGATAACAGTGCTTAGGGGGAAATCTGTGGCACTAATTGCATCCCCCTTTGTGACTGATGTGTTCCTCCTGGATCCCCTGGCGGATGCCTGATACTGAGTATAGTACCAAACACATGCTATATCTTTTATACACATGCATACCTATGACAAACATTAATTTAGAATTTGGGTTCAATGAGAGATTAACAACAACTAATAATAAAATAGAACAATGATAACAGCATACTGTGACAAAACTATAGAAAATGGATTTGCGGACACAGTGAGGGAAGGAGGGGAGAGGAGAAATGAGAAGGTAGCATTGACATGTACACTCTACCACGTGTGAAACAGACAGCTAGTGGGAAGCTGCTGTAACCCAAGGAGCCCAGCCTGGTATCTGTGAAGACCTGGAGGGATGGGATTGGGGAGGGGAGGCTCAGGAAGCAGGGGACACTGTCTGCATAATTATGGCTGATTTGTGCTGCTTCACAGCGGAAACCAACACAACATTGTTAAGCAATTATCCGACAATTTAAAAAAATTCTTATTGTACAAACCTAATACTTTTTCCATTTTAACTACGCATTTACCATACACTGTTCGTAACTTTTGCAGTTTGAGGTACAACAGCAAAACCAGCACACATTTCTTTTTCCTTATTCACAACTTCATGGTCAGAAGATAAAGACTCTCAGTAAAATAGGAATTGGGGAAATCTTTCTCAGCTTGATAAAGACTAGCTACTACATAAAAAAACCCTACAGCTAACATCATATTTACTGGTGAGAAACTTGAAACTTTCACACTAAATTCAGGGGCAAAGCAAACATGTGTCTTTCCACCACTCATTTTCAACACGGTACCGATGGATATATGTCATTATACATTTGTCCAAACTCACAGAATTTACTGAAAATAAATCCTAAAGGTAACTAAAGACTTTGGGTGACTATTATGTATCAATGTAAGTTCATCTTTGACAACAAATGTACCGTTCTGGTGAGTGATGTTGATCACGGGGGAGGCTATGAATGTACAAAACAGGGGACATATGGGAAATCTCTGTACCTTCCTCTAAATGTTGTTGCTCTAAAAAAATAAAGCATTTTAAAACAACACCAAAAACAAATCCTTCAATGGTAATAACTGGAATGAAATTGTTTTATTAGTGATTTTTATTTTTCCAAAATCAGTTTTTTTTTTTTCCCTTTGGTCATTGAAAGATTGACTTGTTCAGAAATAGGACAAATGTCAGATGTTTATGACAGGGGAGCCTGTCATAAATTAATATAGGTATATTTTCGTTTAAAGTAACTGGATTATTACTCAATTTAATTTGAAACACTGAAATTATTGAATTCATAAAAGTTAAGTTTTATTCATGAGCTTTTTGTTTATATTTAGTTTATCTGTCCATGTTTGGGAAACACAATGATGTTTCTTCCATTGAAGACTTTTTATGTTTCTCCAAGAGTACATCATGCAAAATGCCAGGCTGGATGACTCACAAGCTGGAATTAAGATTGCTGGGAGAAATATAAACAACCTCTGATATGCAAATGATATCACTTTAATGGAAGAAAGCAAAGAGGAACTTTAAAGAGCCTCTTGATGAAGGTGAAAGAGGAGAATGAAAAAGCTGGCTTAAAACTCAGCACTCAAAAAATGAAGATCATGGCATCTGGTCCCAACATTTCATGCAAATAGATCTGGGGAAAAGGGAAACAGTGACAGATAAAATTTTCTTGAGCTCCAAAATCACTACAGACAGTGACACTGAAGCCACAAATTAAAAGGCACTTGCTTCTTGGAAGAAAAGCTATGACCAACCTAGACAGCATATTAAAAACCAAAGACATCACCTGGCTGATAAAGGTCCATATAGTAAAAGCTATGGTTTTTGCAGTAGTCATGTATTAATGCAAGAGCTGGACCATAATTGATGCTTTCAAACTCTGGGGCTGAAGAAGACTCTTGAGAGTCCCTTGGGCTGCAAGGATATCAAACCAATCAATCCTAAAGGAAAACAACCTTGAGTATTCACTGGAAGGACCGGTGCTGAAGCTGAAGCTCCAATACTTTGGTCACCTGATGTGAAGAGCTGACTCATTAGAAAAGACCCTGATGCTCTAAAAGATTGAAGGCAGAAGAAGGGGACGACAGAGGATGAGATGGTTGGATGGTATCACCAATTCAATGAACATGAGTTTGAGTAAACTTAGGGAGACAGTAAAGGACAGGGGAGCCTGGAGTGCTACAGTTCATCAGATTACAAAACGTCGGACACGACTTAGTGACTGAACAACAACGAACAACGGTGTGATTATATAGTTTTGTTATAACTGTGATTCCACAGATTCTCAAACAAAGCACTAATATCACACCAAGAGAATAAGCGGTAATCAGGATGCTCATGCAATTCACAGCATGGTCAATCTAGCTATAACAGTTTGAGTGTTCAGACTGAGTAGATTAAAAGATCTGTAGTTGAACTGCATGCATACTTTATGTGATGTATTGTTAACTGTATTCGATACTGTATTAGACACTCTATTGGTATTGGATCTTCCCTGTAGCTCAGACAGTAAAGAATCTGCCTACAATGCAGGAGACCCAGGTTTGATCCTTGAGTCAGGAAGATCCTCTGAAGAAGGGAATGGCAAACCAGTCTAGTATTCTTGCCTGGAGAATCCATGGAAAGAGGAACCTGGAGGGCTACAGTTCATGGGGTCACAAAGAGTGACTAACACTACATTGTTACTGTAATGTAAATCTTTCTCATTCTAAAAAAAAAAAAAAGAAAAACAACTATTGGAAATTCTTTAGAAGAATATAAATTCTTGTGAACACATATGTAAAATAAGAGTTATATGTCTTCATATAATGGTGTCCATGTCTCTTAAGCCTTAGAAACATAATTATCTATTTGATAATACTGTGGCTATAGATTATTTAGAATTTCTATGTTAATTGCCTATTATGTTTCAGAATTATCACTGAGTTCTGAAAAATACACTTCTAATTCTAAATCTCTATAATTGTATTTATATTATGTAGAAAACTTTTTTTCTGGAAGAGACATCTCAGAGTGTTTCAGCCTCTTTCACACCTCTAAATGGCAAGATAGAGATTCAATCGATCTGCTAGAACATAGCTTTCATGGTATGATCAGCCATCCTGTGTTTCTGGCTTATTAGACAAATAAGGCTGTTACAGATGGAATAACAACATTTCTTCATAAAACCAGATTGGGGAAAATGAAATTTGGCTGATGATCAGAACTAGTGGAAGAATAATTTTTATTAATTAGACCAGATGGAGACCATTAATAGCAATAATACGGAAAAGAGTTAAATTGATAGCTATTAATTAGCATTAAAGAAATGCTTCTGAGATTAGAAACTTTTCTAAAATGTTTACTTCTTGAAATTAAATTCTTCCTTGACTTTGTTCTTAGATTTTTTTCCTTTAGTGTAGTGATACAAGCCATCAGAATTTGCCTAAAGTAAGAGGTAGCCATGATGAAGTGGTCCCTTCATTGAAAAAATAAAATACTCATTAAGAATGTATATTGGGTGCTAGGTAACTACTAGGAACAATGCTAAATTAAATATCTTACAGGCAGTGAGGAACTTAGGCCACAGCAAATTTCAGAAGACAGAGAATTCAGGATATTAAGAAGAAAAGAAATAGCATAACTATAAATGACAAAACTATAAGAATATAGAATACACATATCATATATTAATTTGCCCAAGATACGGCTTAGGATACATAGCAAAAGTACTTGTGAATCTAACTGGTTGTTCGGTAAGTTTTAAATCCCTTCCTTCCTTTTTTTCCTTACTTCCTTTTCTCTTTCTCTCTCTCTTTCTAAACTGTTTTTTTTTTCCCCCGAAAGAAATTTGAGTGCCTGCAAAATGAAGGAAAAAAATTTTCTTGAAGATATTACACTTATAGCTAGGGTTTCTTGAGAAACATAAGATAGCAAGTTCTGACAAGCAGGTTTTATTTGCCTGAGAGCTACAGGTCGCATGGGAGGAAGTCAGATGATAATTTTGGAAGGAAAAAATCTAGTCCTCTGCTATCAGGAATAACTTATTTAAGCCAAAGAGAAGAACTGATGGCTGTCACTCTAGTCCTGAGAAGATGTACCTGGAGGTGAGAGAAGGTTGAAAGAAATGCACTGCTCTCCAAGGCAGGCTTGGAGTAGCATCTGATAATCATAACATCTGATAAATCTGCACATATATATTGATGCCAACTAGCAGAGGGAGCTGTAGAATAAAATAAGTAAAATTATTTGGGGGGTCAGACTATCCAAGCTCAGCTGGAAATCGTGGCTTTAAAAAAATGTTGCTGGATTTCCCTAGTGGCATAGTGGATAAGAATCCACCTGCTAATGCAGGAGACAGATTTGATCTCTGATCCAGGATCATCCCACATGCCAGAGAGCAACTTAGGCTGGGTACCACAACTATTGAGCCTGCGCTCCGGAGCCCGGGAACCGCAACTACGGAGCCTCTGTTCCGCAACTACTGAAACCCATGTACCCTGGAGCCTGTGTTCCATTACCAGAGAAGCCACTGCAATGAGAGGCCTGCACACCTCAATGAAGAGTGACACCTGCTCACTGCAGCTAGAGAAAGCCTGAACGCAACAACAAGGACCCAGTGCAACCAAAAATAAATAAACAAGATTTCTTTAAAAATGTTGCTGTCATTGGTAAAACCAGCTATAGAAAATTTTGACTTCAGTAGTCAAGCAGAGAGAAAATTTGTAGGGGGTGTCATGATGATTTTGTCCAGATTTACAACAGAAAAATTACTTTTCTTAAATAAATGCACAGAGTTAAATAAATAATTAACAAATTAAAATATTTTTGCCACTCAGGATCAATACATGAAAAAGATTATCAATTAGGCCACATTTACAATTAAATGGGGCAAATACACAAACAATTATAACAAACTCAAGGATAATGAAAAAAATGGGAAAAAATAAAACACAAGAGACTAATTTCCTTCATTAAAAGGTTTTAACAAATCCTTAGAGAAACATTTATAACCTATTCAAAAAATAGACAAAGACATTAACAGCTGTTTGGAAAGTTGTCTACCCTCCTTCATGAAAAAATTTTCAATTTAAAATAATGACATAGAAGACTGACTTCTACCAAGAGAGTATGGAAAGCTCCACTGACCTGCTCACCACTGAAACTGGGGAAAACGATTTTTAAAATTCAACCATTTAAAGCCTATGGAAATGGTCCTAAAAAGAAACAACAAATGAAAAAAAAATCTATTGGAGGAAAGCTAGGGAAAATTCAGTTCAAAAGGCAAGAGACAGTGATAGTTGAACCAAAGTGACTCTCTGCTTCCCCACTCCCAGCCTAGCAAGGCAGGCACTCCTGACTGCTGCAGCTAAAAACACCAGGCCCCCCTCCCTTGAGCTCCCAGTCAAACGGCTACCTTTCTGGGAGGAGCAGGACTTCAGAATTTTCCCTCAGTCCCAGGTGAGCAGCGGGTCCTGAGCAAGTGGTCGAGAGGAGATGGCACCCTTCTTTTGTTCACATCCTACTCATGAAATGGCGCCTCGACGAATACTGAGGTCTACTTGACTGTTGCTCTGGCCCAAGTCCAATTTATTCTTCCCCAAGACCTATGATGGTTTCCCAGGTGGCTCAGAGGTAAAAGAATCCCCCTGCCAATGCAGGAGACACAGGCTTGATCCCTGGGTCAGGAAGATCCCCTGGAGAAGGAACTGGCAGTCCACTACAGTAATTTTGCCTGGGAAATCCCATGGACAGAGGAGTCTGGTGGGCTACAGACCATGGGGTCACAGAGAGTTGGACACAACTTAGGGACTAAACAATGACAACAAAGACCAATCAGAGTGTCCCACATATAGCAGGGGCTCAATAAATATTTGGCAGAAAGAAAGGAGCTAGAGAAGAAGGAAAAATAGAGACAAAGAGAAGGGGCAAACTGAACATTCTAATAGCAACCAGAAAGTTTATAAGCCAAATGTCAACATCAGTAGAATATTATATATAGATGGTGTTTGAATCCAACTTAAAATTTGTTCTGGAAGAAAGGGCCAATTGGATAGTAAACTACAGCTTATTTTTTCAACTTTGTGACAGAATTGATGGTCTAGTGAGCCTTTAAAACACCATTTTCAAAATAAAACTAGTTCCTGGCTTTTCTTTTATTGTATACAATTTTGATTTACTGAGCTGAATTCTCTGAGCTAAATTTGCAAACTTTATGAACAGAACTATTCTTTCTGGCATTTACATTCTCTTCCGGTAACAGGTGTTTTGTTTCATTTCCAAAGAACAGACTTTTCCCTGTAAATCAATATATCATTTGTTTTTTCTTCATTACAATGTCAGCTTCTAGTTTTATTTCATTCTGTTGGATTACACTCAGTATGGGTGCCAGACATATTTTACAGTATTGATGGATCAGTTCACAGCATTTATTTTTTTCCCTTAATGAGACAAGCACAGTGCATATTCTTTTTTAAAGCTGACAGGAAAAGTAATTTTAAGTGGTTTATCAAATGGCCCACATCTTCAACAAGTTTTCAATTTTATCCAAGGGAAGTAGATTCTTCTAATATGCAACTTCTGCATTTACTTAACTCACTAGATATCTTTATAAAACTAATTTGCCATCCTTATGGAAAATGAGAGAGAAAGATTGGGTATGACATAGCTGGTTTAATTGCTTCAGAGACAGTCTATTCAAGATTAATTAAATCATGCTTAACATGTTCCAGCTATAACTGTGAAGTTCTTGAAAAACACCCTTACTCTTTGAAACATTAATACTGTGAGGTTTAATCAGAAGAAACATTAATACTGAATGATAGAACTGGGAAATAAAATATTCAGCCTGACAAATTCAATAGTGGTGCTCTTTTATTTCATAAGAATGAAAATCTGAGATTTATAGATGGTAATATGATGTATATAGGCCTTTGGTCTTTGAAGGGTGCAGAGATACTTCTCATAAACTTATTACAAAGTATTGTTTTAATTTATCATTTCTAAATATTCTGTTTGGAAAATTCACTTACTAAAAAAGAAAGCCCAAATTTTATAAAATCACATTGCTGTGATAGCTATAATGAAGTGAACTAAAGAAGACATTTGCAGGACTTCCCTGATAGACTAATGCATAAAAATCCGCCTGCCAATGCAAGAGACATGGGTTCCATCCCTGGTCTGGGAAGATCCCACATGGATCAAGGCAACCAAGCTGAGCCCATGCTCTAGAGGCCACATGTTGCAACTACTGAAGCCCCAGAACCCTAGAGCCCCAGCTCCACGACAAGAGAATTCATGGCAATGAGAAGCCCAAGCACGCAACTAAAGAACGCTTGTGCATAGCAACAAAGAGCCTGTGCATTGCAACAAAAATGCAGCACAACCCAAAATTAAAATTAGTTAATTAAATTTTTTAAAAAAGTAAACATTTGCCATAAAACACATGCTGTCTCCAGCACTCTGTCTGGTGTTTCTCAATCTTCTTCACTGTCTACCTAGAAAATGATGGTAGTACTTGCAGAGCACATATGGTACACTGCTTCTGGAAGGAAGCTGCTGTTTGCTGAGAGAATCTTAGACCCTCTGCTCATTAAAACATACATTCTAAAATATAACTATGATTTTTAGGCAATTCTCCCAAAATATTTATAAGCAAAGAATATTTGTTATGTATGTGAAAGCAATATACAATAAGTATACATAATTGTCACAAGTCATTTGACTTCATTTAGGATTACTTCCATTATGATATCATTTTCTTTTTCTAGAAATCACAGTCATTATCAAGTTTTCATAGTCATTGCTATCTTTCCTTTTTATAATCTCTAGTATTCCTATATTCTTTGAACTTAGGTTTTTGCAGGACTTCCCTGGTAGTCTAATGGATGAGAAACCGCCTGCCAATGCAGGGGACACAGGTTGCATCCCTGGTCTGGGAAGATCCCACATGGCATTTTTATTTCTATTTATGTAAACCTTTGAAAAATCTACTATATATCTTCTATCAGTATTTTAAAATAACTCCCTAAAGCTGGCTTGATATAGTCTTTGGGATAATGGAAGAGTAAGTAAAGGTTGTTTTCTTCTTCATGGTGTCATGATCAGAATCGGTACAGCATTGAGAAGATCTAGGTAGAGAGAACCAGCACTCTAGTTCTTAATTAAGGAAAATTTAATTAAAAAACTTGATTTAGCTTCATCTAAATAGGAGAGTACAGATTATATAAATTCAGGCAAAGAAACACAGGATGATGATGCACAAGCAAGGGTCTCTTCTCTTTCAACTGGAATTCAAGATCTTATTATCAAAATGGGGAATGAATAGTAAAGAGTTAAGGCAGCCAAAACCAATAATCAATTTAAGAATAAAGTAGGCTTTAAGGTCAGTCTCTGAATAGTATGAACCTGACCCTCCAGATAAGAATCTGAGTGAGTGATTTCCCCAAATCAAAGCAGCACCAGCATCAAGGATGACCTGATTTTGATATGGAAGGCTGATGAATGACATTCCATATGCTATGTGTGACAGGCCCAAAGTTTGGTGACAGCATCAAGTGAATTACTGGGTGAGTGAAAACCTTATTTGAAAATGTCAGGCAGATAGAGACCAGATATTTATGTTAGGAACTACACAATTACCCAGTTGGTGATTTAGAACAGTATAAGGGAGGCAGGCACATTGACCTGGGTTGACCTTTGAAACTCCACTGAAGAAAGAGAGGAATAAGATTGTTTTTTCATTTGTTTATCACCGCACTCAACTTCCCTGGTATTGAATACAGAATATTTTGCATATTTAAGCATGAGGAATCAATATCCCAAATTTTAACTTAAAATATTTAGAAAAAGGAAACCAGAAGCTTACCTTCTTCCCATTTATGGAGTATAAATAATGTATTACACATTAGCAGATAAAAAATTACAAAGGAGAGTAAGTAGTCTTTTAAGTTCATGACCTATGACATGTATCTATTTATTTTATTTTATTTTTTTTACTTTAGCTTTTAAAATTTATTTTCACTGAGGGAACCCTGGTTTTCTAGGTGGCACAGTGGTAAAGAATCTGCCTGCCAGTGCAGGAGACAAGACTTGGGTTGAATCCCTGGGTCAGGAAGATCCCCTGGAGTAGGAAATGGCAACCCACTCCAATATTCTTGCCTGGAAAATTCCATGCACAGAGAAGCCTGGCAGGTTACAGTCCATGGGGTCATAGAGTCAGACACAACTGACCATGTGCAACACACACACACACACACACAACATTGGCTTTATCATATGTATGACATTTGATTATCCACCTACCTATGAGTCAGCACTTATCATTCCTAAGGAATTTCCAGTCATAGAATCTCTATCCACCATTAAAATTTACATGTGTCAACAGACTAAACAAAAGTAGAGGAACGAGAAAAACAAACTTACCAAGATTTTAAAGTATTTTGAAAACTATTTAAACAAAAGACATGACCACTTTTAGATAATCAAATAATCATGCATATAAAACATACTAAAAAAATCCTCAATATTTCATAGAAGGTACTTTTTTTACTTAAAAAAAAAACCTCCATTTTAGTTAATTATATAAAGCTTCAGATCAGTACAGTCACTCAGTCATGTCTGACTCTCTGCGACCCCATGAATTGCAGCATGCCAGGCCTCCCTGTCCATCACCAACTCCCAGTGTTTACTCAAATTCATGTCCATCGAGTCGGTGATGCCGTCCAGCCATCTCATCCTCTGTCGTCCCCTTCTCCTCCTGCCCCCAATCCCTCCCAGCATCAGGGTCTTTTCCAATGAGTCAACTCTTCCCATCAGGTGGCCAAAGTATTGGAGTTTCAGCCTCAGCATCAGTCCTTCCAATGAACACCCAGGACTGATCTCCTTCAGGATGGACTGGTTGGATCTCCATGCAGTTCAAGGGACTCTCAAGAGTTTCTCCAACACCACAGTTCAAAAGCATCAATTTTTCAGTGCTCAGCTTTCTTCACAGTCCAACTCTCACATCCATACATGACCACTGGAAAAACCATAGCCTTGACTAGACAGACCTTCGTTGGCAAAGAAATGTCTCTGCTTTTTAATATACTATCTAGGTTGGTCATAACTTTCCTTCCAAGGAGTAAGCATCTTTTAATTTCATGGCTGCAATCACCATCTGCAGTGATTTTGAAGCCCCCTAAAATAAAGTGTGACACTGTTTCCACTGTCTCCCCATCTATTTCCCATGAAGTGATGGGACCAGATGCCATGATCTTAGTTTTCTGAATGTTGAGTTTTAAGCCAGCTTTTTCACTCTCCTCTTTCATGTTCTTCAAGAGGCTGTTTAGTTCCTCTTCACTTTCTGCCGTAAGGGTGGTGTCATCTCCATATCTGAGGTTACTGATATTTCTCCTACCCATCTTGATTCCAGCTTGTGCTTCTTCCAGCCCAGCATTTCTCATGATGTACTCTGCATATAAGTTAAATAAGCAGGGTGACAATATACAGCCTTGACGGACTCCTTTTCCTATTTGGAACCAGTCTGTTGGTCCATGTCCAGTTGTAACTGTTGCTTCCTGACCTGCATATAGGTTTTTCAAGAGGCAGGTCAAGTGGCCTGGTATGCCCACCTCTTTCAGAATTTTCCACAGTGTATTGTGATTGACACAATCAAAGGCTTTGGCATAGTCAATAAAGCAGAAATAGATGTTTTTCTGGAACTCTCTTGCTTTTTCGATGATCCAGCGGATGTTGGCAATCTGATCTCTAGTTCCTCTGCCTTTTCTAAAACCAGCTTGAATATCTGGAAGTTCACAGTTCACGTATTGCTGAAGCCTGGCTTGGAGAATTTTGAGCATTACTTTACTAGTGTGTGAGATGAGTGCAATTGTGCGGTAGTTTGAGCATTCTTTGGGATTGCTTTTCTTTGGGATTGGAATGAAAAATGACCTTTTCCAGTCTTGTGGCCACTGCTGAGTTTTCCAAATTTACTGGCATATTGAGTGCAGCACTTTCACAGCATCATCTTTCAGGATTTGAAATAGCTCAATGGGAATTCCATCACCTCTACTAGCTTTGTTCGTAGTGATGCTTTCTAAGGCCCACTTGACTTCACATTCCAGGATGTCTGGCTTTAGGTGAGCGATCACACCATAGTGATTATCTGGGTCATGAAGATCTTTTTTGTACAGTTCTTCTGTGTATTCTTGCCACCTCTTCTTAATATATTCTGCTTCTGTTAGGTCCATACCATTTCTGTCCTTTATCAAACTCATCTTTGCATGAAATGTTCCCTTGGTATCTCTAATTTTCTTGAAGAGATCTCTAGTCTTTCCCATTCTGTTGTTTTCTTCTATTTCTTTGCATTGATCACTGAGGAAGGCTTTCTTATCTCTCATGGCTATTCTTTTGGAACTCTGCATTCAAATGGGAATATCTTTCCTTTTCTCCTATGCTTTTCACTTCTGTTCTTTTCACAGCTATTTGTAAGGCCTCCTCAGACAACCATTTTGCCTTTTTGCATTTCTTTTCCTTCGGGATGGTCTTGATCCCTGACTCCTGTACAGTGTCACAAACCTCCGTCCATAGTTCCTAAGGCACTTTGTCTATCACATCTAGCCCCTTAAATCTATTTCTCACTTCCACTGTATAGTCATAAGGGATTTGATTTAGGTCATACCTGAATGGTCTAGTGGTTTTCCCTACTTTCTTCAATTTAAGTCTGAATTTGCCAATATATAAAAATTAGCATGTGAAAAATTAAATCTCAAGAGAAATCACCTCCAAATTTTCTAAGTATTAAAAAATTACCTCTCATATTAAGTCCTAATGATAAGATTGTGTCTTAATAAGCTTTTGTATTCTTCTGTCCAGTTTCTTCTCCCTCCCTCTGTGTCTGTCTCTGTCTCTCTGTCTTTTTTCATGTATATTTATATATATGTATATCCATGTGCAATATGTGTGTGCTCATACACATACACATACACACACACACATATCTCCTTACATTGAACTTTTTTATAATTTGGAGCTATAAATTAAATAAAAATACAATGATCTGTTACCATAGTCAGTATATTTACAATATTATAGATTTCTGAGAAATGATATACAATTTGAAAGATATATTCTTAGAATAAAAATGATGGAAATTTAGCAGATATAGAATTGCTTTTCTGTTGTTTCAAACATTCATCTTAAATAAAGCATACTTTATAATTTGTATTCAAATAATAGTTTCATAATGAAAGGACCACCATAGTGTCAATATTTCTGTAAATAAGTATTTTTTTTTAAAATAATCAGTTCACTCACATACATGTAGGGGTTTTGTTTGAGCATTTTGTAAAACCTAGAAACTGCAGGTAATTGACAATAACATTTAATTTTTCCCTCAAACCATCTTTTGCTTATTTTAAGTTTAAATAATTTTCTTTAGGAAAAGATGCAGCATGGCAACATGGTGTAAAAGGGATATTAGTTGCTTCTGACCAGACTTGATAGGGTGGTGGTCTGAGAATAGATTGAGAATGCAATGGATGGCCAAGGAGATTTAAGTGAAAGTCGCTCAGTCGTGTCCAATTCTTTGTGACCCCATGGACTATACAGTCCATGGGATTTTCCAGGCCAGAATACTGGAGCGGGTAGCTGTTCCCTTCTCCAAGGGATCTTCCCAACCCAGGGATCAAACCCAGATCTCCCACACTGTAGGCAGATTCTTTACCAACTTGAGCTACCAGGGAAGCCCAAGAATACTGGAATGGGTAGCCTATCCCTTCTCCAGGGGTTCTTCCTGAACCAGGAATGGAACCAGGGTCTCCTGCATTGTAGGCGGACTCTTTACCAGCTGAGTCACTGAGAACTGGAAAGATGTCAGGATCATTCATTCGTTGTAACAGATTCTCCTTCTGCTTTCCCCACACTTACGTATACCTCCCAGAAAAGGAGTATTGACAGTAATAACTTTTGAATAAGCAATCCTGTGTCTATGTCACTTGGATTTACAACAAGAAGAGCTTGGTGGATTCTTGACATTTAGCACAAATTGAGAAAAAGCAGAAAAAGATAGAAGTGAAGAGGCAAAATGTACTGCAGATGTTGGCTTCTGGAAGGAAGGCAGCTGTGGTGTATAGACCACATACGCATGGCACTCCTGTTGGGCAAGTGGAGAATTATATCCCACAACCAGGTAACTAGCGTAGGGACCAAGAATCAGCCAAGGAAAAGGAGGTGGAAGGACCAGGCACTTTAGAGTTGGAAGTTCCTATTGAAAACAAAAGCCAAACACAGGCTGGGCCAAACAGCAAGCCTAGGCTAAAGAAAGCATAGGGATGGGGTAGGGGGGTTGCCAGTGTGGCTCAGATACACTGTCTGCCACTTACACATTTCTTGCTTATTATTTCTCAACTGCTCAAGAAATCCTCTTGATTTCTAGGCTGGACTGGGAAATCAGACATACATAGCCACTCTCATTCCTCTCCAACTGTCCTAAACTATCCTCCAAAATGTTGGGGATCGGAAAAAAAATGAAACCTGATGCTCTACACTAGCTGAGTTCTGATTCCCAAGATTTAGGGCGACAGTAAGATGTTACTGATGATGGTGATGACAGTGATTATCAATAAAAGAACAAACAAAACCAAATCTTAGTATTGCAAGACTACTTGAGGCTAAAAGTGTACAATTTCTCACTGTATATATTACATCTTTAGTGACAAGATTTGGCAGAACGAGGGTGAGGGAATGTGTTAGTTAAGCAGTATTCTATGGGAATAATGTACTATGGGAATAAGCTTAGTTTCCGAAGATTTCAACCAGGATGTGGCTTCTATTTCTGTTAGAATTTATTGCTTTAGATATCACTCTAGAGCATCCTAAAAGGATTATGTGGTTTTTTGATATAAAGCAGAGATCAAATATACAACAATCCTAGAGAGATTATCAAGAGTCTGCTAAAATCTAACTCATTCCATTTTAGCACAGATGAATTTTTTTTATTTGGTCGAGGACAAATACATGCATGTATAGCCTCTATCTACCACTTCTAGGTTTTTCTTCTGCAGTTAGACAGAATAAGTCCAACTGATATTCTTTTAAATATTTTAAACTTTCTTTTTATCAAGTCTACTCTGGGATACTTTAATCCCTAATCTGACGCTCATAACTGCCTACACACACACACACACACACACACACATGCACACACGCATAGTTTTCTTCAAACTACATAAGGCAGACTCTCTAAACTTTTCATCACCTTCTGCAATTGCCTTTAAATGTTCTCAAAGCCCTAAATATTTCACTAAACATACTTTTATGCTACCCAGAATGGAACACAATATGATCAGCAGACTATTACATCTCTGAGCTTTACATGGTAATGTTACTCTTGTCATATCAAGTTTATAGTCAACTAACCCTTTGCTTCTGTCCTCCATACTCTCCTCTACATTAAAGGTTTTTCTCTACCATATACAACATCTCTTTAGGGACTTGCCTGAATAACTTGGTGTAAACTTTATTTCGTATCTCCTTATGACATTCTCGGTTCTTTTTAACTCTTTAGCTTGCGGTTCAATCTCCTTCTGTGACGTCTGAAAATAGAAACTAGTTATAGTTTTTGTTTTTTCCTTTAAACTTGATTCTGTGTTTCTTTCCTGGCATAAGTGACTTGACTGGAAAAAAAAAAAAAAAAAACCACCTAAAGATAAACTGGGCCTCTGGACTGTTTAAGCTTGACTGTTGTGCTCCCAAGTCATGGTAGAAGATTCCTATTGGTAAGGACGGAATCCAAATTATTTCAATTAAAATATTTCTGTACTGTGCTGGTACAGTTAACGCTCTAACATGCCTCTAGATTTAAGAACTCAATATCACCCAATCACCCTGAAGTAGCCTTATGAGGGAAAAAAAAGCAAGAAACTAACTCTGATTAAGCCATTAGACCCCAAAACAAATGTAAAAGTAATAAAATAAGAAGAGATGCTATATTAAACAGTAAAATCCAGATAGTAAGAAAGTCTAACTGACAAATACATTTCAAATAGAGATATGGGTAGGGAATCTATATATTAAAAATTGAAAACATTTTCTTCATATATTTTTAAATTGAAAACTTAAACACTATTTAACATTTGATGATGTCAAGAAATTTCTGGTTTTTAATCATGGTCATGGTGGTTACATTTTTATAAACAGATCTTGCCTTTTAGAAATCATAATGATATATTTACAGATAAAAATTATAACTTCTGAGAGTGGCTTCAAAATAATCCATGAAGGGAGAACTGTGTGGATAGAAATGAAACAAGATTGGAAATGAACTGACAATTGTTCAAGCTGATTGATGGCTATTTGGGAGTTTATTGTATCATTTCATGTATTTTTTCTATATATTGATATTTCCCCCAAAACTATTTATCTATGTGAGATTATTTTAAAGCATCTTATTGGCTAAATGCTAATGGAAAAGCATACATGCAAACTTTGCTGCTGTTGATTTTCAGTTGCTAGGTTGTGTCCAACTCTGCCACCCCATGGACTATAACCTGCCAGGCTTCCCTGTCCTTCACTATCTCCTGACGTTTGCTCAAACTCATGTTCATTGAGTTGGTAATGCTATCTAGCCATCTCATCTTCTGCCACCTTTCTTCTCCTTTTGCCTTCAATCTTTCCCAATATCAGGGTCTTTTTGAATGAGTCCGCTATTTGTATCAGGTGGCTAAACTATTAAAGCTACAGCTTCAGCATTAGTCCTTCCAATGAATATTCAGGGTTGATTTCCTTTAGGATTGACTAGTTAGATCTCCTTGCTGTCCAAGAGTCTCTCAAGAATCTTCTCTACCATCACAATTCAAAAGCATAAATTCTTTGGTTCTCAGCCTATATCATGGTCCAACTCTCACATATATACACGACTACTGGAAAAACCACAGCTTTGGCTATACAGAACTTTTGTCGGCAGAGTGATGTCTCTGCTACTTAACACACTGTCTATGTTTGTCATAGCTTTCCTTCCAAAGAGCAAGCATCTTTTAATTTTATGGCTGCAGTCACCATCTGCAGTGATTTTGGAACCCAAGAAAATAAAGTCTGTCACTGCTTCTACTTTTTCCTCTTCTATCTGCCATAAAATGATGAGACCAGATACCATGATCTTAGTTTTTGGATGCTGAGTTTTGAGCTATCTTTTTCACTTTCCTCTTTTACCCTCATCCTTTAGCTCCTCTTCACTTTTTGCCATTAAAGTGGTATCATCTTCATATCTGAGGTTGTTGATATATCTCCCAACAATCTTGATTCCAGCTTGTGATTCATCACACCTGGCATTTCCCATGATGAACTCTGCATATAAGTTAAATAAACAGGCTGACAATAAACAGCCTTGTTGTATTCCTTTCCCAATTTTGAACCAGTCTGTTGTTCCATATAAGGTTCTAACTGTTGCTTGTTGCCCTACATACAGGTTTCTCAGGAGACAGGTAAGGTGGTCGGGTAATTCCCATCTCTTTCAGAACTTTCCACAGTTTGCTCTGATCCACGCAATCAAAGGCTTCAGGGTAGTCAGTGAGGCAGAAGTAGATGTTTTCTGGAATTTCTTTGTTTTCTCTGTGCTCCAATGAATGTTGCCAATTTGATCTCTGGTTCCTCTGCCTTTTCTAAACCCAGGTTGTACATATGGAAGTTCTCAGTTCACAAACTACTGAAACGACGCTTGAAGGATTTTGAGCATAGCTTTACCAGCATGTAAAATAAGCACAGCTGACTGTTAGTTCGAACATTCTTTGGCATTGCCCTTCTTTGGTATTGGAATGAAAACTGACCTTTTCCAGTCCTGTGGCCACTGCTGAGCTTTCCAAATTTGCTGACATACTGACTGCAACACTTCAACAACATCACCTTTTAGGATTTTAACTAGCTCAACTGGAATTTCAACACCTCCACTAGCTTTGTGTGTAGTAATACTTCCTAGGCCCACTTGACTTCCCACTCCAGGATGTCTGGTTCTAGGTGAGTGACCACACCATCGCAATTATCCAGGTCATTAAGACCTTTTTAAATATAGTTCTGTGTATTCTTGTCACCTCTTCTTCATCTCTCCCACCTCTGTTAGGTGGACCTTTTCCATTCTTTATCGTGCACATCCTTGCATATAAGAATCTTCTCTTTTATTTAGGGTTCTGAAACACTCCATTTCTACCTCTAGTGGTTTCAGGCAATATTTAAAAACAAAAAACTTTGAAATTAAAATGCAGTATTAGAGTGCTGAAATAAATGCTAGCGGGTATAAAGTGTGAAATAATGAGATGCTGGTCTTTGACAAACTAATGGTATAATGAAGGAGATAAGCCAGTCACCAAGGGCAACATGTTTAACGTTCTAATATACACAAATCAACTGTGCTGTGAAAACAAAGGAAGATGGTGGATAATTCAGTCTACTCTGATAAAGTGAGAGATACTTGGAAGAAAAGATGACCGAGAGGACAAAAAAGTAAGTTGATAATTGATTGCAAAAATTGTAAGGTAAAGATAAAAACTATCCTATTGAAACTTCCCTGTAGAATAATGGATTTCAATTGAGAATCTTTCTACTTACATGTTACTTTAATCATAACCACTCGGACTGTATTTTAGTCTGCTAAAAACGTGTGTGTGTGTATACATGTATATATACATATATGTATATATACATGTATATATCCTATTTTGAAAGATTGTACTTAATAATTTTACCAAACGAATCTATATATTTGTTTTAAAACTAATAACTAGTTTCATCTTCCCAGGAAAAATTCTCTTCAAGGAGAGTCATTAATAACTCATAGCATTGTTTACAGTCCCACCAGGAAAGATACTCCAAATTTCAGTGGGTTATGCAAGGTGGAGGGTCTTCCCAGGTGGCGCAGTGGTAAAGAATCTGTCTACCAAGGCAGGAGACACGGGAGATGCAGGCTCCACCCCTGGGAAAGAGGTGGAGAGATCCCCTGGAGGAGAAAATGGCAACCCGCTCCAGCATACCTGCCTGAAAAATTCCATGGACAGAGGAGCCTGGTAGGCTACCATCTATGGAGCTGCAAAGAGTCAAACGTGACTGAGCACACACACACCTCACACACACACACACACGCAAGATGGAAGTTTATTCACTCTCATACAATTATTCAATGGTAGGCAGGCACATAGAGCTGCTAAGTGGCTATGCCAACATCTTTAGATGGTTAATATGGGTGCCCAACATGGCTTTTCCAGTCCTGGCATCTCCAGCTTAGGGAAAAGAAGGTGCAAAACTTGGGGGAGTGACATCTATCTGTTTGAGAGCAAGATCTGGAAATAGCGTATTTTTTAAAAAAAAATCTTGTGTTCTCCCTCTTCCTAAAATGTAAATTGTACTTATCATGTACCAGATACCATTTTAAGCCTTTACAAGTGTTGAAAGCTGAGAACATCTCATGACTAGTCATAAAGAAAGCTGGAAAATATAGCCTTTTCTTTGGCAACCACATATCCAACTAAAAGAATACCTATTATTGTGGATGACTGCTACTGCTAAGTCACTTCAGCAGTCGTGTCCGACTCTGTGTGACCCCATCCCTGGGGTTCTCCAGGCAAGAACACTGGAGTGGGTTGCCATTTCCTTCTCCAATGCATAAAAGTGAAAAGTGAAAGTGAAGTCGCTCAGTCATGTCTGACTCTTCTCGACCCCATGGACTGCAGCCTACCAGGCTCCTCCGTCCATGGGATTTTCCAGGTGAGAGTACTGGAGTGGGGTGCCATTGCCTTCTCCGATTGTGGAGGAAGGAGAGAGCAAATACTGAGGAATTTCTAAGAGTTTGCTGTATAAACTAAAAAAAAAACAAGGAAAGAAATTATATTTAAAAAAAATACTGAAGTTGGAGAAATGCCTTAGTTAATCAAAGAAAGCAAACAGAGCATCCAACACATGTAGTGATAGTTTACCAAAGCTCCTCCTGTTGCTTTTTAAATTTACTCCTGCAGTGTATTATTTCACAAATAGAATATTGTTTGGCTGACCAAAAAAGAGACAGAAAAATAAATGAAAGACAGATAATTATATTTTTTATGATGTTCAGTTTTTCTTCTTTAACACAGAAGAAAAATTCAAGATAGTTAATTCATTCCCTTAAAAATAAATACATACTAATTGTTTAATTTCTTCTTCCAAATATTTTGATAGGACTGGAGTATAAATAAAGAACATATTTTACTTATTCTAGAATTTGGTCAAATTCAGTGTCATGAATTATTGTGAAAAAAAGACCCTCAAGAAAATTGTCCAAATGATCTTGCTAAATTGTATAAAAGAAAATTACCTTGACCAAAGTGAACATGAAGGTATATAAACTTTAAAAGTAAAAAAAAAAAAATTATAGTATTTGCCTATAGCATACAGCATTTGAGACTAAGCATAAAACTCCTTTGATTGACTGTGCTTGTGGCTAGAAGCAGACAGATCAAGAGGAAGAAAAGAAAGTTATCAAATTGCAAATAACTCTCAATTTTATGGCAACATCTAGTGAGAAGTTCTTTCTTAATCATCACCCCCTACCCTGACACTGAATGTACAAATTACTCAAAATATTCAACTCCTTCTGCCTTTCAGTTAAATAGAAATGAAACACATAGGAATGGAAATGACAGATTTTGAACTTTTGATACTTCATGTGAACCTCCATTTTAAATATACATTTCTCAGCTATTCATTCTCACTTCAGTTTTAGAACAATATTTTTGACCAAACCTCCCTACTAGTTCATTATATGAAGCAAGTAAGTGTATTCTCCCCAGGGATCCTGGAAAAATGACTTAATTTGACAAAGAAATAATCTCTCTCTCTCTTTCCTTCTCTTCTGCTCTCTTTTTTGCCCTTTTCTTTCTTTTTTTTCTTTAATTGACCATAAGCCAATGTTAAACCTGAAAAATGATACCCTACTCTTATATCAGCAGACTTCCCAAAGCCAAATGACTAGAAAAGGCTTGCCAAATAAACTATTTAAGGACACTTGAAGATTTCTTTCCAGCGCTTCTAGCTGTCTAATTAGGCAGGTACAGTAATCCCTGCTGTGCAATACACGTAGCTATAATAATAATGATGTCTATTGTTTGGCTTATAAAATTCTGGGGAAAAAAAAAGGTTCTACATTGTTTTTAAAGTGCACCAAAAGCTGAATTTTGAACTTCATATAAATCTCAAATCAGTCTGACATGTCATGGCCTAGAATAAAACACTAGTTTTTGGCTTTCATATTTGCTTGCCTATAAAAGAAAACAAAAGCAAAAATAAAAGATATGTTCTGTGCCCTTTTCCTTTACTTTTATCAATAATTAAATGACAGGCAATTATTCATTCTTAAATTAAAAGTGGAAAGAATAAATGCTTTAAACACTTCATTGTCATGAGTCTACAAATTCAGAGACCCAAGTTTTGTCAATTCACAGTGTTTCTACCTGTGAGCAAAATTAACTTACTTGTTTTAGTTGATCTTTCTTCTCTTCCACTTTCTAGTCTATGAGAATATAATTGTCCAGTTGCAGAAAACAGATCTGTATATAATAGATACTAATAAAATTTCTAAATATTAGGATTAAGGAATTTTTACTTTCTGTACTTAAATCTTTTCTTGGTTTCTCTTGCAAGAAACATGTCAAACAATTGTTTTATTCTTAACTGACATTATCTCTTTTTCTGGGAGGTCAAATTGGGTGTAGCAAATGATAGAGGGAAAATGTTTTAAAGTTAATCTGTTTTCTGTTTATGCAGTATGACATCTGCTCTAATCTCTTCTTATTTATAAACATCTCACCTTTCATTATTTTCCAATAGGATTTGAAAGCATCAGTTATGGGCAGGAGGGTTAAGTCATAAGAACCTCAAACTCTAATCCACTGATTTTTAGATTTTTTTTTTTAAATTGAATGCCACAACTCTTTAGAGGTAATAAACTAAATTTAATAGGCCGTGAGTGATTTTTTGATGAAACAAAATCATAAAGTAAAATGAAAAACATATCACATATGGTAAAAATAAACAGTTTAAAACATTTTGTTTCAGTTTGTGTACATATATGTACTGGCTAAAATATATTTCTTTCTTTAAGGCATGGTCGAAAGTTCCGACAGAACTAAAGTGGGTAAAGTTCAGAGGCCTTTTAAGTAACACTCAAGTTGACTTCTGACCCGATCTAGTTCCTTTCCTGTCCACCAAGGAAAGTTGAAAATCTCATACCTAAATCACTGCTTCTGGTAACTGGGCAAGAATAAAGACTACAATTTCTTCTCAAGAGAATAACAGACCTGAACTCTAAACAGCCTGTTGCTGTAACTGTTGCAAGATTTCATAACTAAATTAAAATAATAATAATAATAATAGATAATAAACAGGCTTTTTATGATTTAAAACAGCAGTTTCTACCAACTTTCCTTCAAAATACCTATGAATCAAATGGAAAATTCAAAAACAACATCAATATCAGAAATTGAGTGTATTTACTAAAGTAGCCCTGGGATCAGGGAGAGCTCTCCATTAACTACAAAGCATATGGAATTAGGCATTTCAGGAAAAAAATGTATTAGATTTCATCCTAAAAGAAGGCAGACATTCTTTTTATAATTTTCCCCATTTCTAACGGAACTTCAATCATAACCAGAAAATTTGGCATCCATTTTGGTACTCCTTTTTTACTGAGTCCTGACATTTTTAGAAAGCTAGAATAATTAACAATATGTGTAGTGGCATGTTTTTTATACAAATTAGTATCATCTGCATTTTGTCAAAGAGGAAACCGGGAAAGAATTAAGTAGCATGTTTAAAGTTACATTGCTGTGATGTAATGGAAGCCAATTTGACCCCAGCACTCTGATCCCCAGACTGCATGTCAAACCATCACAGTACACTGCCACTGAATATTACTCTAAAAATCATTTATTTGAGAACCTAAGATAAATTTCAAGAACATATTTAATATTTTCAATAGACTCTGAGACTCCTATGAAACATAATTTGTTGACTAAAACCAGTCTTCAGAAGAAGGGTTTTATATAAAATATCTTCAATAAACTAATAATTATGGCATTTCAAAAGTTCTAAGTGGAGAATACCTGAGACAAACAGTCAATAGGATGAGATAGAAAGGGAAATAAGTAAGCAAAAGAGTTATTCAAAAAAACCTAAAACAAAGAAAGCAGAAAAAAGTTATATACTGATGGATAGAAAAGCAAGACCTATTGAGAAACCTGAAATTCAGAAAGTATGTAATGTAAACAATAAGGTAGGATTTGACAGATTTGGAGCAAAAATAATGGAGATAGCTGATGTTTTTAAAAATGTAGAACCAAGGCAGCCTGAAACAATAAAAGAGAATCTTTGCTGACAACACATAATGTGTCAACAAAAATAATGTATGCCATAATTCAAGAAAAGCTAAGATGTAAAGACCCTTAACAAGATATTTTTTACCAAAAGGAATAAAGAATATTATTCAGTTATATAAGCAGAAAAGAGTTCCACTGCAAAGGAACAAGCTTTTAATGTGTACTTTTATCGTGCAACTTTAAATAATAAAGAGCAACCAATACATCCACTTCTAGATAATGTAATAGGGGTTCCCTGGTGGCTCAGATGGTGAAGAACCTACCTGCAATGCAGGAGGTGGTGGTGGTGATTTAGTCACTAAGTCGCGTCCAACTCTTGGGACCCCATGGACTGTAGCCCACCAACTTCCTCTGACCATGGGCTTCTCCAGGCAAGAATACTGGAGGTATTCTTCTCCAGGTAATCTTCCTGACCTAGGAATCAAACCCAGGTCTTCTGCATTGCAGGCAGATTCTTTACCAACTGAGCTACAGTGGAAGCCCTTGTAATCCCTGGGTCAGGAAAATCCCCTTGAGAAGAAAATGGCAACCCACTCCAGTATTTTTGTCTGGTGAATTCCATGAACAGAGGAAGATAATGTTATGGGGGAAAAAATGTCTGTGCTCAAAATTTCATATCATGCATTTAATGCATATATGAATATAAATACATGAACCCTTAGTTATGCAAACTGACAAAAATGTCACATATGTATCTTTAATTTTTTTTAAAATTTACTATTTCTTAAGAAATATTGCACCATGTGTTTAATCAGAAAACATGGTATATAGCGATAGAGATAGATATGAATACAAATATAAGCTATATCTACTATATTTCATGAAATGACATGTAATATATTCATATTTTAAATCAGCCTTTAATAATATGGATACATGAGCAAATTATCTTTGTATAAAGTTTAAATTAGTATTCATTAAAATTATATTATATAAACTAACTACACTTTAAAAGAATATGGAAAGAAGTGCCCTAAAATACCAAGAGCATTTGTCTGTTGTATGTGTGTGTGTGTGTGTGTGTGTGTGTATGTGTTAAAGTCCGACTCTTTGTGACCCCATGGACTGTAGCCTGTCAAGCTCTTCTGCCCATGAAATTCCCCAGGCAAGAATACTGGAGTGAGTTGCCATTTCCTACTCTAGGTGATCTTCCCAACCCAGGGATCAAACCCAGATCTCCTGCATTGCAGGCAGATTCTTTACCAACTGAGCCACCAGAAAAGCCCAAGAATATGGGAATGGGTAGCCTGTCCCTTCTGCAGATCTTCCTGACCCAGGAATGGAACCGGATCTCTCCTGCATTGCAGGTGGATTCTTTACCAGCTGAGCTATTGTAGTAATTTTATGTATAGTTTTTTTTCTTCTTTCTTCTTTTGGGTATTCTAAATACTCTGTTGGGACTCATTTACCATTTCCTAGCATGAAGAATTAAAGCATATCTATAAGTGAAAGTCACTCAGTTGTGTCCGACTCTTTGTGAACCCATAGACTATACAGTCCATTGAATTCTCCAGACCAGAATACTGGAGTGGGTAGCCTTTCCCTTCTCCAGAGGATCTTCCCAACCCAGGGATCAAACCCAAAGTAGTTAGGCAGAAAGCCCTCCTTGTTCCACCCGCCCTCTGGAACAAGCAACGTGAAGTAACTGAACAACAAACAGTCTTAGGTGCCTACTAACAGTCTAAGAGGGTCAAAGATCTGAATCCTCAGTACCTTGCTTTTAACCTGTTACCAATTAGTTAGCATGCTAAACATTTAGTCCTGAATTTCCCTGAAAGATTTCTTGGAAGAGAATATAAAGAGTATAAAGAAGACACAGTGATCCTTTTTCTGTATTTTTTGTTTCTGTTTTTTTTTTGTTGTTGTTATATTGTACTCATTTAGCTAGTTTTATGTTCCTTAGGTTGCCTGATCCAGAAATCTTCCAATAACTAGGAACTTTTAAATTAAACTATTCAGCTCAAGTGAGTTATCTAGTCCTGATGGAATTAGAAAATAGGCAAACTTAAAATCATATAACCTCAAGTTACAAAAGTTGAATGATTGTACTTTCGTTGACCTGTAAGTATATTGTGACACACACTCATGGTGCCTGAAAAATCCTTCTCTGGCATGAGACAGAAAGAGATTTAAAAGGCCTTTTTTAGGCTAATGTTTCTCCTGGGCTTTGTTTACAAGAATCTGAGTTTTAATAGAAAACAAATTACCTCATGTACAAGGCTTTTGGCACAATTTTTGGTCCAGCCTCATAGTACATAACTTTAATAGATAAAAGGTGAGCAAGCCACAGTGATATCCAAAGAAATGAGAAAACTTCTGGTATACCAAACTAATAACTATGTGTCAACAGTGAAACTTGATCTGAATGAAATTGTCATTCCTGAAAAAACAACCATTTTTCATAAAATGCACCTAGAACCATAAATTGGAAGGTCTACCTTAACAGCTTTTTAAGAGTTACCTAATCACTTATTAGCAAGTAATTTATGGGAGCTTGAATGATTGAATGCTCTATTGACAAAAGATACACCTAAATAAAATGAGAAATAATTGGCTCGACCAGTTTATATTCAAAACTATACTATTAAATTTCACTTTCTGGTAAATACGAGATGTAGGGCGGAGCCTGGTAGGCTGCAGTCCATGGGGTCACTAGGAGTCTGACACGAATGAGCGACTTCACTTTCACTTTTCACTTTCACGCATTGGAGAAGGAAATGGCAACCCACTCCAGTGTTCTTGCCTGGAGAATCCCCATGGACAGAGAAGCCTGGCAGGCCACAGTCCACAGGGTTGCTAAGAGTCGTACACAACTGAACAACTCAGCAAAGGATACAATAAGAAAGGGAGCTGACAAAAGTGCTTCCTTGCTGGAATCTTCCTCCCTATCAGGCATTCTTGAAAGACAGTGACTAATTTGTGAGAAAAGTCTTCATATATACATAAGTGAGGACCTGCTGGTTTGGGGTCCTGGATATCTTGAATAGGAATAATGCTAAAACTCTCTGGGAAAGTGAATGTGAGTGAGGTTAATCGATGTTTTAAACGCATACTTACTACAAGTGATTCCTGATCTCCATTGATAAACCTAGTACATATTATATGTCACACAAATATTTAATGAATTATATCTTAAAATATTCATCTTTGCACTCTTCTTTCCACACTCATTAGTCTTCCACATTGAATCAAGAACAATCAAGATTTATATAGCTGAAAAGCTATAAGAAAGACTCAAATGTTTTTAATATCAAAATAGTATCTTGAGAATTGAAAAGAAAGCCTTGAAAACACTAATATGTTGGTATTTTTAATATTATTTAGTAACAAATTATTTTGTTTTAACTATTTAGCATATTGGGCTTCCATAAAGGAATAGATAGAAAGTCATATTACCATGTTATGCCCTTTGGCTGGGAGGAAATAATAGAAGGGGTCTTCCCTGGTGGCTAAGACAGTAAAGAATCCACCTGTAATGTGAGAGACCTGGGTTTGATCCCTGGCTTGGGAAGATCCCCTGGAGAAGGGAATGGCTACCCACTCCAGTATCCCAGCCTGGAGAATTCCATGGACAGAAGAGCCTGACAGGCTATGAGTCTGACATGACTGAGGGACTTTCACTTTCAAATAATAGAAGAGTAGTGTTTAGTTGCTTAGTTGTGTCCAACTCCACTAGATAAATCTGTGCATGAAATCAGACAAATAGATGTGGAGAATCAAGTGGAGAGGAGGGAAATGAGTATTAAGAGATGTTCAAGCTCCTTGTATAGTCAGTACCGGAAAATCTCATGGGAAAGTATTTCAAGTATCTATTGCTTTATAACAAATCATTCCATAATTTAATGGATTAAAATAAGAAAAATGATTTGTTACCTCTCATTGTTTCTGCTGGTCATCAACTTGAATAGGGTATCTCTGCTCTGGGGTCTTAAATACAAGACTTGAAGGCTGGAGGCTGTCATCTTCCAAAGACTGTTTCATTTATATCTTGTGGTCAGTGCTGGATATCAGCTCAGACTATAGTTGGGGCTGTTAACAGAAACACATACACATCATCCCTCTATATCATCTGGTGATCCTTATAATATGGTAGCTAGGCTCCATAGGTAAGTATCTTAAGAGAGGAAAAAGAGAATTAAAGCACCAGGCAAAAGCTTCTTTATTTATTCAAAAGTACTGAAACAAGGATTTTGAAGAGATATTTGCACTCCCATGTTCATTGCAGCACTACTTACAATAGCCAAGATGTGGAAACAACCTAAATATTTATCAGTGGCTGATTGGCTAAAGAAAATGTGGTGTGTACATATAACAGAATACTGCACAGCAGTAAAAGAGAAGGAAATTCTACAATATGGGATAACATGGATAAACCTCGAGGTCATTATGCCAAGTGAAATAAGCCGGCCGCAGAAGAATAAATTCTGCTTATTCAAGGTATGTAAAATAGTCAAATCCATACAATCAAAAAAGTACAGTGGTGGTTTCCAGGAGTTAAGAGAAAGTGGAAATGGGTGGTTACTAATCAAAGGACATGAAGTTTCAATTAAGGAAGATAAGGAAATTCTAGAGATCTGTTGTACATCATTTGTAACTGTAGTCACCAATACTGCATTTTACACTTAAGAATTTGTTAAGAGGGTAGATCTCATGTCAAGTATTCTTACCACAATAAAATAATTCTTTTAAAGAAAAAAAAAGGAAAGTCACATAGCATCACTGACACTGTGCCCCAATGTTCAGGGCAATTATAAGTCCCTGCCCAGGTTCAAGAGAGAGAATAGGTCCCACCAATTCACATACACATTGCTATTTTTGGAAAATACAATCTGTCTAACCGAGGTGACAGCAAACCACCCCTGATCACCCAAATACGTAGATCACAATATCTGTGGGGAAAAGCCACAATAGGTGTTCTCTTGGTCTCAGTTTGAATGAGAACTTTTTCTGATAGTGGCCACATAGAATGTCCCGAGGAAGGTGAAAGCTTATATACCTCAGGACTTCAGTGAGCCCTATGCAAAAGCCTCATGTGGCATTGTATACCTTTAGCCCATGAAACTTCAGGTCAAGTCTTAGTCACCAGAGGATTGTTCAGAGTTTGGAAGGAAACACCCAAGCTCCAGTAATTGACCTATTATATACAGTAAAGAAAACTGTGTCAAGGATGCTGCTGCTAGAAAATGCTTCCACATTTTACCTCGAGTCACTTGATTTGTGCTGATATTTTACAACTCATTGTTATCAAGTCCCACACAGCCCTCCTTATATCCAGAGTTCCACAGCTGTTCTTAAATGAAACCATCAACATCAGTTTTTTTAAAAAAATCTCTGTCTTCACAGAGACCTCAAAAAGAATTCAGAAGACCTGGTATGGGAAAGATGCCACTTTGCTCCTCTACTGTGGCTCCTTCTTACCAAACACCTCATAAAATCTGGTTCTTTTTCAGTTACAAAATGATGCTACTAAAAAAATAGAGATATATATGTTCATGAGTTAGAAAATCTAATACTGTTAAAATGTCAATTTTATAATTTATCAGAAAAATTTAACACAATCCTAATCAAAATCACAGTGTATTTTTGTTGTTAGAAATCAACAAGTTAGGGCTTCCCTGGTGGCTTATTTGTAAAGAATCCATTTGTCAATGCAAGAAATCAACAAGTTGATTTTAATATTCATATGAAAATGCAAAGAATCAGGGATAGCCAAAATTGCTTTGAAAATGAAGGCTGAAGTTGAAGAATATACATGACTTAATTACAAGACTAAATATAATGTTATAGTAATTGAACCAACATGATACTGAGTAAAACATAAACTTGTACATCAAAGGAAAAAAAACTGGGGACCTAGAAGTAGACTCACACATACTTAGTAAGTGGATTTTCTACAAAGATGTCAAGGTATTTGATTATGAAAAGTTCTTTTCAACAAGTGATGTTGGAAAAATTAAATATCAAATTTAATTGTTCAATGAAATATCAAACAATTAAATATCAAATCTAATCACACAAAAATTAAATTTGAATGAGGATACAAAATTAAACCAATTAAACCTTGGCTCTTACTTCATACCGTATACACACTTGATCATAGACCAGAAGGTTAAATCCAAAATTAGAAAACTTTTAAGAAGAAAATATAGTAGAAAAATTATTGTGATCTTAGGTTCTGGATATATCTCTTAGAAAGCACACAAAAAGCACCAATCCTAAAAAAAAATTATTTTTTGACAAATTGAACTTGATATATATTAAAATATTTTACCCCTCCAAAGGTATTGTTTAAAAAATGAAAGACAAGCCCGTCTGGGAAAAGAATGTTTTCAAAATGTATCTGACTAAATAGTTGTACTCAGATTGTATAAGGGGTTCTTACAACTTAAGAACATGAAACAATTGAGAAAAAATGGTATAATGTTGATATCAAAGGGGCTAGAGAAGCATTTTAAGGTGATGACATGTCTGATATCACAATTATGGAAGTGGTTACAAAACTATATGCATTAGTCAAAAGCAATCAAATTTTAAATTGATAAATATTATTAGATGTATATTATAAATTAATTGATTTAATTGTTAAGAAAAAATATTAAACATGGGTTGTTATTATTGAAGCTGGTGGTTGTGAGTGCATAGGAATCCATTACACTATTCTCTTTGCAAGTTTCTATATTAAAATGTTGAATATTATATATGGTTAAATGCTAGAGTTGGACCATAAAGAAGGCTGAGCACCAAAGAATTGATGCTTTCAAACTCTTCAGAGTCCCTTGGACTGCAAGGAGATCGATCAGTCAATCCTAAAGGAAACCATCCCTGAATATTCATAGGCAGGACTGATGCTGAAGCTGAAGCTCTAATACTTTGGCCACCTGATGTGAAGAGACAACTCACTGGAAAAGACCGTGATGCTGGGAAAGCTTAAAGGCAAAAGGAGAAAGGGACAGCAGATGATGAGATGGTTGGATGGCATCACCTGCTGACTGGACATGTATTTAAGCAAACTCCAGGAGATAGTGGAGGACAGGGAAGCTTGGTGTGCTGCAGTCCATGGGGTCTCAGGGTTGGACACGACATAGCAGCTGGACAACAACAAAATACTAGACAGGAAAGTTACATGGATCTCTCCAAATACGTGACAAAACAAGTCAGATCTAACCTGAAGAAGATGGTGATGCTTAAGGAAAGCTTGATGTGAAGGGTGGATGTGGAGTTAACTAGGCATGCCGGGATTTAGGAGGAGAAATTCTCTCAGCACAGAAACAGCTCCTTTGTACCAGGGTTGAGAATAACACAATTGAGAGACAAAAAAGGAGACTGGGGTGGCGAAAGTTCTGAAAATAGATTTTATTACAAAGTTCCAAATGCAACAGATTTGATCATTAAAATAGTCAACGCATAAATTTCAGTTGGCATTTCATGATGCCAAGAGCAGGGATGAAGCCAGCCTCTCCAGTCTGAAGAGAACATAAAATTGATGACTTCAATCTTGCCTCATTTAAATTTGATTAAAAAGTTTTTCTAAACTTTCAAATAAGATATTAGATGAATTCTAAGGCAATCTGAAGATAATTCTAGATCTGGCAATATTCCAGTCCTAAATTACAAATGGTTATTAAATTACAAGAATTAATATCTTTAGCTGTACTTAGATTGTGTGAAGTTGAAGCTATTTTTTAAGGAAGGCAACAGAAGCAAAATTCTTCAAATAGAACTTTATTAAAGAGAGTATAAACAATCTTCAACTTTCTCATATTAGAGTTTTGATAAAATTCCTCTTCAGGCAAGTATCAAGCCATCAGCTAATAGCAGAGGTTTTGGGGAAGAAAGAAAGGACACCTATGCCTGACTTCACACTTCGGGCTTTTAAAGGTTTTGCTCTGCACATCAAGGGAGAAGATGAAAACAGACATTTCTTAACTGGTTGTTGCCAATTCTTCACCAGGAAATGGGCAACAACAGAGAAGAGCGCCCAGCCAGTTTCTCCATGTTCCTCATGTGTTCATTAATGCAGCACTGTGCCAAGTGCAGTCAGGGATCTCTACTTTCTTTTAGGTCCTAGTCTTAGGGCTTCCCTGGTGGCTCAGAGGGTAAAGCGTCTGCCTGCAATGTGAGAGACCAGGGTTCAATCCCTGGATTGGGAAGATCCCCTGGAGAAGGAAATGGCAACCCACACCAGTACTCTTGCCTGGAAAATCCCATGGACAGAGGAGCCTCGTAGGCTACAGTCCATGGGGTCGCAAAGAGTCAGACACGACTGAGCGACTTCACTTCACTTCACTCATCATAGTAGGTCAGACACTGAGGGAAATGATCCAGTATTATCTCCCTCTTTTTTTTTGGGGGGGGGAGTCTATTTTCCCCTCTTGTATCTCTAATGCCTGATAAAGTATCTGACACATACTAGGCTCCAACAAACATTTATTGAAGAAGTGAACAAAATCCATAACCTCTATTAATTATTGCATTTAACTGAGTGTAAGGAAGAGTCTTGGCCACCTGGGATTTTTTTTTTTTTCTCCCTTTCATTATATTGTTGTCTTAAACCCCTCATCCTTTGTTCTTGAATTACTAATGTTATGGATCACTACTAAATAAAGTTCTATTTGAATTATTTTATACATTCTTAGAGGAAAGTGGCTCAGATCTCAATTTTCCATGCACTGCTTCAATTTGCTCAAGTGAGTGTGTCTACAACATTGCATTCTGTATTTTTCTTTAAAAAAAAAAAAGAAAAAGTTAATGTATTTCAGCTAAAAAAATTCCAGCCAATACATTTCAATTAGTAGATGTCTGCTTCAGTATAGCAAATGCAGTTTCTGCAATCATGAAAATTACTCAGCTAATAAATTATCAAATACATAAAAATGTTAAAAGTTTTCCTTTATTTTGAATGCTCACATATGTTTTACTATGGTTTTTGTGTGACTGGACTGATAAAAAATGTTGGAGGATAAAATAGCTTTGTGCACTGTATAAAGATAATAAGCCAAGAGAAAAATATTACAAGATAGATCCTTTGCAAATCAAAATGGATGGTGATTTAGGGAAATTTCTTGTTCTTATAATTTTTTGGCATCAGGAGCTCCTGTAATAACTGTTACAAACTACAGAGAGACCAGACATGGCTTGACATCTGGGCCAGCAGTCATTATTCTACTGTATCAAGTCGACTAAATCTTTGGGACTAGGAAATCCTGAGGTGCTTTTCCTATTGTTTAGGAAAGTCTGTGTGGGGTCTGGAAATTGGCCACTTTTCTGTAAACTTTACCCCTCCATCCTTTCCCCCTCCAGGAAACCTTCAGGCTATTTCTTCTTAACTTTATGTTCTCCTGTCTTGAGCCTCACTCCCCACACCACTGTCTTCCCTCTTGTCATACAGGCACAAAGCTGAACATTCATTCACAAACCGTTATTTCCTTCTAAAGATAAAACACAAGCAATCTGGATAATAAAAGAAGTCATTTCTGAGTGACCTTTTAATTCACTTATACTCATTTAACTTGATAAAAGAAACCCCCACCCTTTGCTTCTGGAACAAGTCTTTCATCCTTTATCTCTGAATTCTCAAAGGCTAGATAAACTATTCATACCACGGCAGCCCATTTCATTTCCTTGCTTTAATTTCCTCATCATTAATTTCTTCAAAAGTTTGACATTGGTCACTACTATAAAAAAGAATTAAAAAAACCCCAGCATTATAATTATGTATCTACCCACAGAGCATCTCTTTGACATATTTCCTCCTACTACTCTGAGAGGACCAATATGAAATCTACCCTCTGGGTCATGTTAGCAGCAGCTGTTGCTTCTGAGGCTGCTGCTTAGGCTGTATGTGTGCCCAACAGATGCAAAACACTGGGTGGGCACTATGTGAGGGGGGTCATGCAACTGAATCCCAGCCCCACAGAAATCGTTCCACAAATCCAATGATTCAAAACTTCTAAACATAAAACATGGCTTTTACTAAGTTAGAAATCTGGAACGCCCAGGATTCATAAAACATGTCATATGTGACTGGGTATTCTCTGCTCAAAAACTAAAAATAAATTCCCCTGTAGCAGAAAGATGGGAAGTTTAAAAATGGCTCTCCAGTGCTAAAGATGTAGGATCAGTGATATATTGCTAAACATTTAACAGCAGTTCTCAGGGGAGGAGGAAACCCTGCTGTATACCATTTGTTGCCTTCTATGGGCTTCCCAGATGGTACTAGTAGTAAAGAACTCACCAGCCAATGCAGGAGACATGAGACACGGACTGATCCTTGGGTCTTGAAGATCCCCTGGAGGAGAGCACAGCGACCCACTCCAGTATTCTTGCCTGGAGAATCCCATGGACAGAGGAGCCTGGTGGGCTACAGTCCATAGGGTCACAAAGAGTTTGACATGACTGAGCTACTCAGCATAGCATATGATCTAAATACTCCCATTATGGCCAATTTAGAGTTACTTGGATGACATCAGTAAGCATGGAGTAAACACCAGTGAACACTGGAAGAAATGCATGTAATTGGTTCTTGGGAGCAAGTCTGAGTAGGTCTCCAATATCCCACTGTGAGATGAACAAAAGACTGCATTTGAATCTGGCCTGAGATATTTTTTTGAAATCAGTGCCTTAGAAAACATATATGCCAAGTATTATATGTTTTTGCTACTAAAAGAAAAACACTGAATGTTTTAGGGTGAAATGTTTCAAATCAAGTAAATAAACAAATTTGAAAGGGAAGTTTGAATTAAGGAAAGCATTGCTTCTGGAGCAGGTTAAAATTCAGTTTCTGTAACTAAACTTTGTAGTTTCCTTCACTCAGTTTCTTTTTCGGCCCTCTATTCCTTTGTGGGACTGGAAACAAATTTCAATCAATTTGTGATCAAGTCTTTTTCATAAGAGGCCCACAATATTAAGGCGGCTTCTGAAATAATAAGGCTTTCCCTGGTGGCTCAATGGTAAAGAATCCGCCTTCCAATGCAGGAGACCCCGACTGAATTCCGGGGTTGGGAAGATCCCCTGGAATAGGAAATTGTAACCTACTCTAGTATTCTTGCCTAGGAAACCCCATGGGAGGAGCCTGGTGGGCCACAGTCTATGGGTTCGCAAAGAATCAGACATGACTTAGTGACAGAAAACAAGCACATGACGTAATAAGGCATTAGTAATGAGACATTTCCATCAGTTTTGCCTTCCTTGGCATCTGCTGAGATAGCCATAGAAGATTTTGGAACTCAGTCCTTGATCCATGCTGCAGAAATGTACCAGTTTCTAGTAGTATGGCTTCTAGGTTTGCCTAGTTCTACTCATTCTATTTCTTGGCCTTGTGGAAACCTAGAAGTGGATCTGTTTTTCCAATATGTCTCTGTTGTGATGTCCTCTAAGGCTGGATCTGTCTAGAGACAACATTTAAACCCCTCTATTTGAGAACAATTCATGACCCCTCTACTCTCAGTTCCCAGAAAGTAGGCATTTCACTCTTTCCTAAGGGCTTCATTTAAGCAATCAGGCACAGAGTCTGTCCCTCCTTGCAACTCACCTTTGTCCACACAATTAAAATTTCTCTTCCAACTATTCCTATCCACTACTGGCTCCAGCTTTGGACACCTGTCCTCTGTCCTGGATTGTGAGATGGAACAGGGAAGCTTTGGTCAAATTCATGATGTTTTCTTTCCAGTTCTCTCTGTCTTCCCTTTAAGGGTTCTACCACCTCTTTGAGCTCTAGAAATGGAGAGAGTCCCCTTTTTCTCTTTAAGAGTGTTACTTTCCTCTTTAAGAGTGCTAAATGCTCTAGCATTTCAATGTGTAAGAAGAGAGAGGAGTGGTGAAAGAAAATAGATGGGGAAAAAAAAAACTGTCTTAATATAACAGCAATTTCATACCACACTGCATTATTGGAGCAGTAATTCTTATATTTTTACTGTTTCTGCTCCAAGCATAGAAGTGCTAGTGGCCTATTTTCAAAGAAATACTTTCTTCAATATTAGACTCTAAGAAACACTAAAATCATAAACAAGAATTAAAATTTTAAGAACCCATGGGAAGAAGACTTAAATGACTGACGAAATTCAAGGGAGTTTAATATCACAGCAGTCAACAGCATAACAGATTGAGCTAATATAAAGGGCTGTGCACACATACCTAGGAAGTTTGCATTTTTGACAAAAAATCTCAGAAGTCTCCAGAAGCCAAAAATGAAGAGGAAAGTTAATATTAGAGCCATAAACTTGAAATAGGCTGCAGTATGCTTTTAAACTCATACCTTGGTGGTTGTAATGGTACCGGGGCAGAGATGTGACCTAAGTGCTGGAGATGGTGGCCTGGCCTGAGATGGTAACAGTCATTCTGGACCATGAGACATTGCCTCAGGAGTGAAAGCTTGACTGAGATAACTACATAAAGCTGGGGCCTGCCACCATCTTGGAGAATTAAAAAAAAAAAAAAGAGTCAATTTCTGGAAGAAGAAAGAAACAAATATATACGTGTGTGTGTGTGTATACATAAATATAGGGCTTCCCAGGTGGTGCAGTGATAAAGAACCCATCTGCCAATGCAGGACACAGGTTTAATCCTTGGGTGGGGAAGATCCCCTGGAGGAGAAAATGGCACCCCACTTCAGTATTCTTTCCTGGAAAAAAAAAAAAAATATATATATATATATATATATGTATATGTGTGTTTGTGTATGTGTCTGTGTGTCTCTGTGTGTGTGTGTGTGTCTGTGTATGTTTGCCTGTGTGCATACGTGCTCAGTCACTTGCTCAGTCATGTCTAACTCTGTGATCCCATGGACTGTAGCCCACCAGATTCCTTTTCCATGACATTTTCCAGTTAAGAACACTGGACTGGGTTGCCACTTCCTATTCCAGGGGATCTTTCTGACCCAGGGATAGAACCTGCATCTATTGCATCTCCTATACTGGCAGGCAAATTCTTTATGACTGTGCCACATTTGCATAATCTCTATTAATGTATTATATATGTATGCTTTTGATATACATATGCATATATAACTTATCTGTAATATATATATTACATGGCAGATAGATGGAGAAACAGTGGAAACAGTGACAGGCTTTTTTGGGGGGACTCGAAAATCACTGCAAATGGTGACTGCAGCCATGAAATAAAAAGACACTTACTCCTTGGAAGAAAAGTTATGACCAATCTATACAACTTATTAAAAAGCAGAGACATTACTTTGTCCACAAAGTCCATCTAGTCAAGGCTATGGTTTTTCCAGTAGTCATGTATGGGTGTGAGAGTTGGACTACAAAGAAAGCTGAGCACCGAAGAATTGATGCTTTTGAACTATGGTGTTGGAGAAGACTCTTGCAAGTCCCTTGGACTGCAAGGAGATCCAACCAGTCCATCCTGAAGGAGATCAGTCCTGGGTATTCATTGGAAGGACTGATGTTGAAGCTGAAACTCCAATACTTTGGCCACCTGATGGGAAGAGCTGACTCATTGGAAAAGACCCTGATGCTGGGAAAGAATGAAGGCATGAGGAGAAGGGGACGACAGAGGATGAGATGGTTGGATGGCATCACCAACTCAATGGACATGAGTTTGAATAAACTCCGGGAGTTGGTGATGGACAGGGAGGCCTGGTGTGCTGCAGTCCATAGGGTTGCAAAGAGTTGGACATGACTGAGTGACTGAACTGAACTGAATACACACACACACACACACACACACACACGAGTTTTACATAAATATATTCCATGAAAATTCTGGACCCCAGTGTTACCACACCACATGAAATCTGAATTAACATTATCTGTACACATGCCGTGGAAATTGCTAAGCTATGGACTTAACACAAATTTGAGACTGGTTAGAAGATACTCCTTTAAGTAACACTTTTGTTCTTCTTGTATTGCACTATTTAACCCACACTATTTTTTCCCTAAATAATATTATTTAATACATTTGAGACATCATACAAAGTTAGCTTTATTTATTTATTTTTATTAATGTAAGAAAGTTATTTTTGGCCCCACCATGTAGCATGTAGGATCTTAGCTCACCAACCAGGGATCAAACCTGTGCCCCGTGCAGTGGAAGTGCAGAGTCCTAACCATTGGACTGCCAGCGACGTCCCAGCTTCACTTTAAAAAATTAGGACCATAAATATGAACCAGTAAAAAACAGGCCTGACTGAGCCTCAGGTGATCCCTGGGAACAGTTCCCTTGCGGTGGCCCGGGCCTGACCTAAAATAGAGTGAGGCCGAGAATGGTGAAGGCCCTGAAAAAGCCAAGCTCATGAGGCAGGAGACTGACTCCAATGGAAGGCCACCGGGGGGCTTGGAGGCTACAGTCTCTGCTAAGAACAAGCAAAGGTTCTTGGCTTCCTGGTCTAGCTGAGTCTCCTGGTTCCGTCTCTGCCCCAGGTCATGGACAAAGCCTCTCTCTGTATGTGAGGTGTGGGAGCGTTGCAGGCAGGCTCATCAGGTCACTGATGTATGCAGGGAGTGGGCTCAAAGGACAGACAGGGGAGAAAAATTGGGAAGGGGGCTGTGGTGAGGAACAGGTGGGGAGCTGACAGGAATCCCCTGGCTGTGTCCTCAGGAAGGGATGCTCACAGTAATGAGCTATCGCCAATTGACACATGGTCTAATTTCATGTTTATGATTTTCTATCACCTCTAGTACATGTAACTTCCTGGAAGTCAGAAGTTTGTTCTATCTTCACCTCTTAGAGAAAAGACCCTGATGCTGGGAAAGACTGAAGGCAGGAGGAGAAGGGGATGACAGAGGATGAGATGGTTGGATGGTATCACCAACTCAATGGACATGAGTTTGAGCAAACTCTGGGAGATGGTAAAGAACAGGGAAGCTTGGCATGCTGCAGTCCACGGGGTTGCAAAGAGTCAGAACTGAAGACAACTTAAGAGAAAAGGACCTGGAACTGGGCAAAAATATGACTAGTAAGCTATTGGTCCCTTGGTGTAACAGCCGTTGTTGGGACAGTCCATCAAGAGGACAGTCAGAAAACTACATAGGAGTATTATTGAAAAAACTGAGATAGTAAAGAGATTTTAAATTATATTTGTAAAAAGAGTCTTTTAGAAGGCTCAGTTATTAATAAGTAAAAGTAGATGTAAAAATAACTAGATAAAAGTTCTAAAAGTGACTTTCACAGACACACACAAGCATATGCTTTTTACACTAAAAGAACTGCCTAACATGAAAGCAAAAAAACCCACACTCTATCTCTGTGAAGTCATAGATGAGAAGAAACAGAAATCCTGAGGCAGTTATGTATTAACGGCTAAGAAGATAGGCTTCGAATCACATTCCAGAGGTTTAAGTGAGCAAGTGTTTTCTTTGCTTTTCAACACATGCTATGAGAGAGATGTAAGCCAGGCAAGTAGAAGGAGAGATAAGGAGGGAAGAAGGAAGGGACAGAGGAAGAGAGGGAGACAAGGATAGGAAAAAAGAAGGGATAAGGGTGAGTCAAGGAGAGCAGTGGATTTCAGAGTTCCCAACAGTGGAAAACAGGATATGATTTGACCAGCATACTTTGTTTTCAGACATTTTTTACATTCCCAGTTCTAACTTATGCTCTTCTTTCCCTTCTGCCTGTCCAGTCTCTAATACTCTATTCTTTAGGACACTGTACAGCCTTTCCATTGTGGAGCTCTTATTGAAATGTTCCTTCATTTTAAAGGTGACTATTTGTGGGCATGTGTGAGTGAGCATGTGCATGTGAGTCTGCAGGTTCCCTAAAGACAAGGATATAAGAAAACTGAATAATAGACCTCTTTTTCCTTTCCTTAACTTTTAAACTACTGTGCACATAACTTCATATAATCTCCCAGCCACTTACTTGGAAAGAGGCCATAAGAGGAAAAGAGGCTATTCACTGTTCATATACATGTATTTCAAAATACCTTTTAGATTATTGTCTAACTTAAGAGATTTTGATTACTCATAGGATGTTGTGCCTTTATAAAAATGGGGATGAAGAGTGTGGTTTGTATCTTCAGCAGAAAAACATATTTATTAAATTCATTAATTTAACTCTTCTCTGTGTATTTAATTGGGGCTTCCCTGGTGGTTCAGACAGTAAAGAATCTGCCTACAATGCAGGAGACCTGGGTTTGATCCCTGGGTCAGGAAGATCCCCTGGAGAAGGAAATGTCTAACCACTTTGATATTCTTGCCTGGAAAATCCCATGGACAGCGGAGCCTGATGGGCTATAGTCCATAGGGTCATAAAGAGTTACAACTGAGCAACTATCACACAAATACATGTATTTAATCACAAGATAGTTTATTTGGTTAGGTATGTAATCTCCATATATTAGGTAGTTGAAATAGGAAAAAGGAGTCCAAAATGGTAGTGACTTAAAGAAAGGAAAAAGCCCATGAAAATGGAACAAAAGAAAATCTGAGGACTGGAGTGAGATCTTCAGATGGAACAAACAGCCCTCTAAGCTAGCCTAATTTATGTAGGGCAGGCTCAGGGGGGAAGGAGAAAAATGTATAAAAGGAGAAAGCCAAGATGGATTGAGGCCTCTCCTTTGGGGTCAGCCCACCCTCACATCGCGAGGATGTTCACTTCCACTGTGCTGGGTTTTCTTTGCGTTCAGCTTCCACCACGTGAGCTTTTGCCTAGTTGGGCTTCTGTTGTACTTGGCCTCAGCCTCATGGGGGCTGAGCTGAGGTTGTTTCAGCCAGGTTGAATCTGAGTCACAGCACCAGGGATGTCTGGGGAGTGTGTAATTTCCTCGGTTCTGTCTCACGGCAACAAAAATTTGAAGCAATGGACAGACCAGTGTTACAGCTTAGTTTTATTTGGCAAGCAAAAAAAATACATCCTTGAGGTGTGAGGGAGGGCCAACCCAAAAGAAGAGAAGAGAAGAGAAGCCAGAGGCTCAATTTTGGCTCCTCTTTTTTATGTTTTTTCTCCTCCCTCTGAGCCTGCCCTATGTAAATTGAGCTAGCCAGGAGGGCTGTTTGTTTCACCTGAGGTTCTCACTCTGGTCCTCGGACCTTCCTTTATTCTATTTTCATGGGCTTTCCCCTTCTTTGTCTTTTAGTCATTGTCATTCTGGACTCCTTTTTCCTATTCTAACTACCTAACACATGGGTTTGAAACTTGAAAATAGAAAAGGTTTTGTGAGCTTTAACTCTGGCACACGGTGTAAAATATTTAAACTCCAAATAAAATTGTGAATGGAGTCAATTTCCATCACATAGATCCTCTTAATAAGGAATGAGGTAATATTTAAAGAAGCATTTCAGACTACAACATAGAAATGTAAGTAATGGACCAATGTGTGATATTATACAGTGTTTAGTTTGGGACTGCTGTGTGGTGTGTGTGTGTATGTTGTCACATTTGACTCTTGCCACTCTTTAGACTGTAGCTCGCCAGGCTCCTCAGTCCATGGAACTCTCCAGACAGAATAGTGGAGTGGGTTGCCATGCCCTTCTCCATGGGATCTTCCCGACCCAGGGATTGAATCCAGATCTCCTGCATTGCCGGCAGATTCTTCACCGTCTGAGCCATTGTCCGTGAGATTTTTCAGGCAAGAATACTAGAGTGGGAGGCCATTTCCTCCTCCAGGGGATCTTCATTACCCAGGGATCAAATCCATGTCTCCTTCACTGCAGGCAGATTCCTTACAGCTGAGCCATCAAGGAAGCTCCCAAATGTATATGTGCATATTTGATAGTATCATTAGTTAAACTTATATGTTAAGACATTTGTATAAATACTTAAAATTAGAAGGAACAATTGAAATATAAACGATGTATAAGAAAAAATAATGCTTTGACAATTTTCAAAATAGTTTTTAGTTAGTGAAACCAAGTGGGGCCCTGTAGGGCTCCCAGGCACAGAGATCATTCGCCACTCCCCCACCGCCCCCCATTTCTTGTAGGCAAGACTCCAGCCTCCAAGACCTTCCTAGAGTTTCTAAGGGCAGATTCAAACCATTGCTAGTCAAGGGAGGAGTAGTCAAGAAACACCTGAGGCAAGATTAAAGGGATGAGGTAAGCTCATTAAAATTAGGATAGCAACCACCTAAGGTGAGAGGATGGCAATGCAAGCCCTGCACACACCCTATTCTTGTTCTAAGAATCCTTGTTAACTTAAAAAATGACGCACAATGTAAGAGTTGTGAGTTAAGTTTTATTTGGGACAAAATGGAGAATGGCAGCTTGGAAGACAGCACCTCAGCCAGCTCTGAGAAACTGCTCCAAAGAGCCAGTGGGAGAAGGTCAACATATGTGATTTTGGTGAAGGGGGAGTTCAGGCAATTAGGCACTCATTTTACAAAAGGTTTTTCTGCTAGTCACAAGGAGCTGAAGTCACCATGAAGGGATTTTAGTGCTTTTCAAAGATATAGAATTTAATTCAGATGACCATTACATCTACTACTGTGAGTAAGAACCTTTTGAGGAAATGGAGTAGCCCTTATAGTCAACAAGAGTCCAAAATGCAATAAATACTTAAAAGAAGGAACACTTGAAATATAAATGATGAATAAGAAAAAACAATGCTTTCACAATTTTCAAAACAGTTTTTAGTTAGTGAAACCAAGTGGGGCCCTGTAGGGGTGTGTCGACTTAAAAAGATGCACAGCTTGAGAGTTGAGAGTTAAGTTTTATTTGAGGCAAAATGAAGACTGTGGTCCGGGAGGCAGCAGCTCGGAGGGCTCTGAGAGAACAGCTCCAAAGAGGTAGGGTGGATGGTCAATATATAAGGTTTTAGTGAAGAGAGAGTTCAGTGCAATCAAGTGCTTGCTTTACAAGAGGTTTTCTCATAGTCAGGAAGATCTGATGTCACCATGAATGGATTTAGTGCTTTTCTGGATACAATCAGATGCAGGGCTTGGGATCATTAAATCTGTTCCTAAAAATATCCAACTATGTAAAGACCTGTTCCTCACTCAGGTCTGAACTGAGAACGCCTCACTCCACCCTGAACTACCTCACAGGGTGTTGAAAGTCAACAGCTGAAGCAGCACAGGATTCAGTCTCTGCAGAAGCAGATGGCAAATACCCTCATTGTTATTGTTGTTTAGTGACTGGCAAATACTGTTAGCAATTGCCAGTTTGTCGTTGACAGGCAGGTACCAATTTGTAGCTGACAGGTGCAATCTCAAAAAGACAGCATGGTCTCTGTTTGTTTCCAAGGCAAACCACTCAACATCACAGTAATCCAAGTCTATGCCCCCACCAGTAATGCTGAAGAAGATGAAGTTGAATGACCCAATGAAGATCTACAAGACCTTCTAGAACTAACCCCCCCCCCCCCAAAAAAAAAGATGTCCTTTTGTCCTTTTCATCATAGGAGACTGGAATACAAAAGTAGGAATTCAAGAGATACCTGGAGTAACAGGCAAGTCTGGCCTTGGAGTACAAAATGAAGCAGGGTAAAGGCTAATAGAGTTTTGCCAAGAAAACACACTGGACATTGCAAACACCCTCTTCCAACAATAAAAGAGATGACTCTACACATGGACATCACCAGATGGTCAAAACTGAAATCAGATTGATTATATTCTTTGCAGTTGAAGATGGAGAAGCTCTAAACAGTCAGCAAAAACAAGACCTGGAACTGACTGTGGTTCAGATCATGAACTCCTTATTGCAAAATTCAGACTTAAATTGAAGAAAGTAGGGAAAACCACTAGACCATTCAGGTATGACCTAATACAAATACCTTATGATTACATGGTGGAAGTGATGAATAGATTCTAAGGATTCAATCTGAAAGACAGAGTGCCTGAAAAAATATGGATAGAGTTTCATAGCATTGTACAGGGGGTGGTGATCAGTACCATCCCTAAGAAAAAAAAATGCAAAAGGCAAAAAGGTTGTCTGAGGAGGCCTTACAAATAGCTGAGAAAAGAAGAGAAGCAAAAGGCAAAGGAGAAAAGGAAAGATATACCCATCTGAAAGCAGAGTTCCAAAGAACAGGAAGGAGAGATAAGAAAGTCTTCCTCACTGATCAATGCAAAGAAATAGAGGAAAACAATAGAATAAGAATGACTAGAGATCTCTTCAAGAAAATTAGAGATACCAAGGGAACATTTCATGCAAAGATGGGCTCAATAAATGGCAGAAATGGTATGGACCTAACAGAAGCAGAAGATATTAAGAAAAGGTGACAGGAAAACACAGAAGAACTGTACAAAAAAGATCATGACTCAGATAATCACGATGGTGTTATCACTCACCTAGAGCCAGACATCCTGGAATGTGAAATTAAATGGGTCTTAGGAAGCATCACTTTGAAAAGCTAATGGAGGTTATGGAATTGCAGTTGAGCTATTTCAAATCCTAAAAGATGATGCTGTGAAAGTGCTACACTCAATATGCCAGCAAATGTGGAGAAAACAGCAGTGGCCACAGGACTGGAAAAGGTCAGTTTTCTTCCAATCCCAAAGAAGGGCAATCCCAAAGAATGTTCAAACTGCCGCACAATTGCACTCATTTCACATGCTAGCAAATTAATGTTCAAAATTCTCCAAGCTAGGGTTCAACAGTACATGAACTGAGAAATCCCAATAGTCACGCTAAATTTCAAAAAGGCAGAGGAACAGGAGATCAAATTACCAACATCTATTGGTCATAGAAAAAGTAAGAGAATTTCAGAAGAACATCTACTTCTGTTTCATTGACTATGCTAAAGCCTTTGTGTGGATCACAACAAACTGTGGAAAATTCTTAAAGAGATGTGAATACCAGACCACCTGACCTGCCTCCTGAGAAATCTGTATGCAGGTCAAGAAGCAACAGTTAGAACTGGACATGGAACAGACTGGTTTCAAATTGAAAGGAGTATGTCAAGGCTGTATATTGTCACCCTGCTTATTTAACTTATATGCAGAGTACATCATGAGAAACGCTGGGCTGGAAGAAGCACAAGCTGGAATCAAGATTGCCGGGAGAAATATCAATAACCTCAGATATGCAGATGACACCATCCTTATGGCAGAAAGTGAAGAAGAACTACAGAGCCTCTTGATGAAGGTGAAAAAGGAGAGTGAAGAAGCTGGCTTAAAACTCAACATTCCAAAACTAAGATCATGGCATCTGGTCCCATCACTTCATGGCAAATAAATGGGTAAACAATGAAAACCATAACAGACTTTATTTTCTTGGGTTCCAAAATCACTGCAAATGGTGACTGCAGCCATGAAATTAAAAGATGCTAGCTCCTTGGAAGAAAAGTTATGACCAACCTAGACAGCATATTAAAAAACAGGGACATTACCTTAGTGACAAAGGTTCATATAGACAAAGTTTTGTTTTTTCCAGTAGTCGTGTATCGATGTGAGAGTTGGACCATAAAGAAGGTTGATCGCCAAAGAATTGATGCTTTTGAACTGTGGTGCTGGGGAAGACTATTGAGAGTCCCTTGGACTGCAAGATCAAACCAGTCAATCCTAAAAGAAATCAGTCCTGAATATTCATTGGAAGGACTGATGCTGATGCTGAAGCTCCAATACTTTGGCCACCTGATGCAAAGAGCCGACTCATTAGCAAAGACCCTGAATCTAGGAAAGATTGAAGATGGATGAGAAGGGGACAACAGAGGATGAGATGGTTGGATGGCCTCACTGGCTCAATGGACATGAGTTTGAGCAAGCTCTGGTAGATGGTGAAGGACAGGGATGTCTGCAATGCAGCAATCCATGGGATCACAAAGAGCCAGACACTACTGAGCCAAGACTAAAGAAGGACTGGGATCATGAAATCAGTTCCTGAAAATATCCATCCATCTTAGGACCTGTCCCACCAGTTACTCTGGCGCACAGAGTGCCTCACTCTCCACCCTTAATTCCCTTCAGGTCGTATTGAAGGTCAAAAACCGCAGGAACACAGGATTCAGTCTCCAGAGGCAGATAGCTAATTCTCTTGGTAAGCACCAATTTGCAGTTGACACCCTCAGCAAGTTCTCTGGGGTTTAGACAGTTTTTTGAAGCAGAAGCCTAGTGTGGCTCCCTTTGCCTGGCAAAGCAATAAAGGTATCTTTTTTCTACTTCACCCAACACTCTGTCTCAGTATTTGATTTGCACCTGTGTATGGTGAGACTGTGAAGAAAGCTGAGCGCCAAAAAATTGATGCTTTTGAACTGTGGTGCTGGAGAAGACTCTTGAGAGTCCGTTGGACTGCAAGGAGATCCAACCAGTCCATCCTAAAGGAGATCAGTCCTGGGTGTTCATTGGAAGGACTGATGCTGAGGCTGAAACTCCAGTACTTTCGCCACCTCATGTGAAGAGTTGACTCATTGGAAAAGACCCTGATGCTGGGAGTGATTGGGGGCAGGAGGAGAAGGGGACGACAGAGGATGAGATGGCTGGATGGCATCACCGACTAGATGGACATGAGTTTGAGTAAACTTCGGGAGTTTGTGATGGACAGGGAGGCCTGGCGTGCTACAGTTCATGGGGTCACAAAGAGTCAGACATGACTGAGCAACTGAACTGAACTGAACTGAACTGTCAGATATACAGACAATGCTATGTAGCAACCAGAATGGCAAATGACAACAAAAATGGCTATGAGAGATTTAAAATTTTGCCTGTGACTGCAAAAAATACAACTAAGAAACAGCTATCCATTCTTGAGCATTCAGTACAAAAGTACAGTCAATTTCTTCCATTGAAATTATGTAATTTTTTCCATAAGAAATTATGGACATGAGATTGAGTAAACTCCGGGAGTTGGTTATGGACAGGGAGGTCTGGCGTGCTGCGATTCATGGAATCGCAAAGAGTCGGACACAACGGAGCGACTGAACTGAACTGATGGTGAGATAGAGCTTCAGTAATATTATCAATTGATGAATAAATACTTTAAAATATAAATACATATTTGAAATATTAATAGTTAAGGACTATCCTGAAATATATTTCCATAATAATTTGAAAACAAGCAGATACCACCTTCCTAACATGATGAATTTTCTTAGCCTTTAGAAGTAGTTATTTACACTTCTTTAATCTGAAGTATAGTTACTCTTTGGCTTATCAGTAACATTCCTTTGTTTCAATATTTCACTCTATAAAGGCTGTTAACTATTAATTAATAAATAGTCAAATAGTTAACGGATGTGTTTAAACCATTAAAAAAAAATATGATTGTTACCATGTGTCCAAATGGTTCACATATATTGAAGATCTTTCCATAAATGATCCATGAACTTATAATTCATGGACTATAACCTACAGTAGGATAAGATGCAAAACCTCTGGCTTAAGTATCTGTTAATTAGGAAGGCCCAGGAACGGCACAAATGTATTGAGGGCATCACTGGTTCACGGGGTATGTTTTCCAACAACTGAATTATTTTAACATAGACTTTGAAGATAGAGGGATATAGTAGTTTCCTAGATGTGAATTTAAAAGAAAGAATATTTAAAGCTACTGTAAAATAAGTGTCCCTGTTTCTCTAATGTTTAGAAAGGTTATTTTCTTCTACTTGTTGTTTTCCAAAATTTAATACTTCAGTTAATTAGTATGAGCAGACACATTATTAGGTTAAACGGAAGCTAAATTCTTTGTTTTTCAGTGAATCTTCTCAAAGGAAGGTGTTTTTTTTTTTTTTTTTTTTTTTTAATTGAAAATGGGGAGCTTGCCTCAGGACACTCATTCATTCATTCAATTACTTAATGAGTTGTTTATGACACAGAATGTTATGTAGTGATGGCCAGGAGAGGATTCCTAACTCTGAGAAAGTCTCCTGATACACAAACATGTGATCAGCTATTTTCCTCTTTTGTGTTTTTAATGTAGATGCTTTGGACACTTAAATACTTAAGCTAAATTTTTCCTACCGTAAATCACAAACAGGAACTATAATCACTAATGTCAACATATTTTAGAAGGTATTTCGCAGAAAACAAGAAGAAGGGGTTCAGAGGAACAAATTAGAATATTACCCAAAGTACACATGAAGAAAGAAGACAGCTTCAGAAATGCTTGATTAATGACAGTCATTTCCAAAAATAAAAGCTAAGTAATACGAGAAATTGGAGCAGAACAAAAAGGAATAAAGTAACCAAAAAAGAATTTCTTAATTATTGATGCAAATAAAACAGGAAATTGTCCTCAGACCTTTTAGCCAGGAAAGGAAACTTGGACTATTATACTGGGCTGAAACTTTTACTTTTCAGATGGAAAGTACAGATAAGAGAGCTGAAAATTTAAGCAGTTCTGAAAACATGGCAGGCCTGGCTAAAGAATAACCCGTTTACATTTTCTGAGTTTGAGGCCCTGGATTTGAGTAGTTCAATCAAACGAAAGCTGACCTGCCAGTGTTGGTGAGGAAGGACTTCTCTGTCAGGTCTTGAGAGGAGGTCCCTTCTGTTTTCTTGGCAGATAAGTGTCCTAGGGTTTTCATGGGACAGCAGGGAGGATGGAGGCTCTGAACCTCTCATGTCTCCAGCTGTATCCCAGCCATCCAGCCATTCCTTCTCATCCAGGGCACCGCAGGCAGGAGGTACCTTTTCCATGCTACCCCTCACAAATACCTGCCTCTGCTCTGCCTCTGGAGATACTTTCTGAAAGAGGCCTAGCAGCTGCTTCTCATGAAGCTCCAGCCCAGCCTCCTCTCCCCAAACCAGAGCCTAAGTCTTGGAAAACAAAAGCTTCAACCCTCCCACAGGAAGAATATCCTCAGGCCTCCTGGAGCTAAGCCCTGCTGGCCCTCTTCACAGGGGGAAGAGGAAAATGTATCCCATTCTTTCTTACTTGGAAAACACAATTAAGTTCTCCTCCCAAAGGGTTGTGTGACAGACATTCTTACTTAACCTAATTGCTCCCTCTCAGGTAACATGATTTTTTGCAATAAAAGCTAAAAATAAATATCAAATTTTCAATACTGGAAGGGAAATTAAAGCTGCGTTACAGCTTTTGGATATTGAAGTTACACAAAACAGCAAACAAAAACAAGTAAACAGTAATAAAAACAAGTAGTAAAAATGTCTTTGGAATGTTTTCATTCAGATACATATAATCATGGAATTCAGTTTCCAAGGAAGGTTTTCTGGACAGAAGTTTTACACAGACTATAATTCTTACAGGCTCTTTTTTGTTTGATTTCAATTGGTTTCCATGTCAAAGTGTTGTTGCTATTTCATTCCAACACCAGATTGTACTGAGAAAAGCATGCATCAAGTCACTGAGTGAGTGACCAGGAGCTCACGTATTGACGATTTCACAACAGATTTAGAATTTTCACTCTTCATTTTAAAAGGAAAAAAAGAAAAACCTGTTGAAATCCAAAGAGGTCACAGTTAAAAGACCAGATTATTCATTATTTTTGTTCTCTCAGGAAACTGTAAGGAATAATTCTGCTGACCTTACTGTTTGGCACAAATGAGATGTTTTGGTTTTTTGAACAGAAAAGTGTCAAGTTGAAAATGTTCTTTTTCTTTCCTTTATCGCTTTGAAAGGATCTTTGAACCAAATCAAGCAACTGAAAAAAATGGCACTTTTTATATGAACCAAAACTTCTTCACATACCCAGAAACAAATGCTAAATTCCACTTTAACCAGGCCATATCAGTTACATAGAATGGATTACTATCACAATGATCTCTGAGAGTCCTGATAATTTGATTCTGTTACAAACTTTGTAAAGCTGTTGCCCTGAATCCTATTGCTAAATTTCACACACTATGATCTGAATCAGCACAATCACAGCTTAAAAGAAGAAATTAATAAATAAGCAAAAATAAGTGATACTTCATCTATTATGTGTACATTTTTATTTTTTGGTACTTAAACCGCAAGGAGTCCAGGAAAGAATGGCTCCCAGAGGATGCTCATTGGCCAACATGTTTTGAATTTTGAGGTACAGATCTTGTCTAGATAAGCGTAGTCTTGGCTTCAAGGATACAATATCTATTTTTGTCTTTGCCTCTATTGGTTTTTGCAACACTTCATTCCTAGTCCATTACATTTAATGATTCCCACTTCTATGACCAGAATTCATGATTGAAGGTAGAGATAAAGAAACTATTTTCCTTATCCACATTTCATTTTCCCATATAAAAATTTACTTACTAGCAATATGCTGATGTAGTAAAATATTTTAATGGACAGTTTCTACATATTTATACTAAAAGTTTAGAATATGTCTTATAATATGACTTTCCCTGGATAATCTACATATATGTACAGTCTGGAATTTAATCATCCATTTGTAAGCATTTTTTAAATCTATTCATTATAAATAGATGCCTCTTAAAGTCTGCAGTATTAGAGATTGAGAAGGGAATGAGTTCTATGTAACTCCAGGGTCCAAACTCCTAATTACTGTGATAAAATTCATTAGATTCAACAAAAGCCAATAGCTGGTTAAAGAAGTTGGTCTGAGAGAATTTGGGAACTGTGTACACAAGAGGACTGCTTAACAGCCCAGGGAAGCTGTGGCATGAAATTCCACAGAAATCTCTCTTTTCTACTGCCCAACCCCCAACATCTATATGGATCATATCTCCTCTAGAACTTTGACGAATTGCCAATAATAGTTCTGGGCATCTGGAGACAATAAACTGACACAGATGCTGATGTTCTCTTAAGAGACACTGTTAGCAATATCATTGTGGAAGTTTGTTTTGGGGGCATAGTTGTGAAATTGGTATGAGAGAGGGAAAATATAATGAGTGCTCTGGGGAGACTGTGGCTAAGTGGGGAGTCTTTATATGGAGCTCCTATAGATGAAGATACCATAAGTACTCTATCAAGATCAATTGGATCCAGTGATATAAAAAAGGTTATTTATATTAACATAAATTTATTTGTTCCACATGTTAAGAAGATCCAGTAGACACATACAACCTACTTCTATGTGGGTATGATATGATCGCCCATATGTAACTAATTTTTCAGTGAACTAACAATTATATTATTTTTGCCAACTGCATATGTATAACCTATATAATACGGATCTCTTTTCAGTTTATCTAGGACCTTGCCAGAGAGTTCAGTATTGAATCGGATACGTATCAGTTTCCACAAGCTTGACTGATTCACTTTTCAGAAAGAGCTTAAGTCAAACTCCCTTCTAGGCTAATCTTCTACTAGAATGTCACTCCCAAGAGAGCAGTATCTGGTCAACACTGTTCACCACTTCCATATCCTTAGTATATAGAACAAAACTAGGCATAAACATTAATGAAATATTTTTGTATCAGTGTGTTTCCTTTGACCTTAGATGGCCCATGCTTTATTGCAGTATAAAGGGAGATAAGTCTTGTGTCCAAATACTTTTTTCACCTCACTCATAGGAGGTTGTCCTCCTTCCTTATCTATCCATCCATCCCCATCATCATACTCTAATCTACATCTCCTCCAAAACCTCAGTTTCCAATGTCTGCTTTCCATTGACTACCTCTTAATCTTCAAATTTACTTCTTCCAGTAATTGGTTGACTAGGTAAAGACTTCCCAATTATTTTCCCACCATCTCTCCCCATTCACCATGACCCTCGTGTTTTTATTCTCCTTTCCCAACTGTGCTATAGCATCTATCCTCTGCTCTCTTGCCCCTCTCTCCCTCTGCAAAACTCCAACCCTCCTTAAATCCACAATTTAATTCAAGCTTTTGAACATTCTTGGAAAAAAGACAAGTAACAAGGCTGATTGGTTATCTTTATATTTTCTACCATTATTGGAAGCAATATGTTTTTCCTATTCCTGATGTTTCTTTCCAAATGAGTATAATTCAGTTAGCCTAATTCCAGATCTCACTGATTGCATTATAAGAATTAAAGGAAAACAAAATGATATTATTTCTAATTAGATCCTAGGAGAAGAAAGGGGAGGGGAGGAAAAAGAAGTTACAAGCTAATTTCACTGTTTATCATAAATCAAAAAATGAAAAAATAAAGCCAATATCCCTCCAAAAAGGGGATGCCTAAGGATATCATATAAAGGCATAAGAATAATTGTAATTCTGTTATATTGCAAAAACAACCTCTCATTCTCCATTCCTCTTGTCGTCCACTATGATTCTGGGATTTGTCATAGTATTTCCTTTGACCTGTGTGAAGTTAACAAATATAATTCAACCAGAGGTTTGGAAAAGTATTTGCCTGTTGCTTCTTAGGCTCTTGCCATTCTGCCTTTGCCATGAGAAATCTGGTCTTGTCTGCTGAAGAAATGTAAGAGGAATGTAAAATACAGAGCTAAATTGCCCCAGCCAATAGCCAGTATAGCTCCAGAAGTAAATCTAGCTTAAACCCAAGGAACAATGCATCTGAAATCACTAATCCATATACTCATGAAAAAGGTTGATGCTTATTGTTTTAAACATTGATTTCAAGATGATTTTTTTCATCCAGCTTAATAGTGGAAATACAACCAATACAGTAACCATGAAAAAATGCAAATCTTCATAAATGCCAAAAGGTATACTGATACATACACACAGAAAGAGAACATATAAAACTAGCTATGTAACAAAAATCAATGAAAGTGTGTATAATGTACAAGAATATGAAAGAACAGAGACCAAAGTTACTATTCATATTGACTGTTGTGTAACAGCTTAAATTACCTATTGATAGAAAAAAATAATTTCAAATTACCTAACAAAGCAAAATTCAATACTCTGTGCTACATTCATAAGACAGATCTGAAATAAATATTCTGAATGGGTAAAAAATAAAAGAACAAGCATATTATACCAGGCAAACACAGATAAAAAGAAAGCAAGTAGACATCTGACAGCAAGAATTTAGACCATGAAACATTACAAGGAGAACACAAAAGGACACTTTATCATGCCTTAGATAAAAATTCAAAATGAAGATACAGAATATATTAACATTTGTGCACAAATTCAGCAATATTTTCATACAAGCCAAATTAATTTGTGGTAAAAGAACAATAAATATATACATCTTAGTCATAATCCTTCAGAAAAAAATTTTCAAAAAGAATACTATTGAAACCCAGCTAGTTAACTCAATTAAAAAGTAGTGGCAGTAGGGGAATTAGGTTGGGTCTTGGGGAGAAAGCATAGAGCAGAAAATCAGAAATAAAAAGGGTAAAATATCATCAAGATAGAGGAAATTAAAAAAAATAATTATTAAGAACATTACTTTGAACAATAATGCAAAATAATCTAAAGAAATGAAAACCTGGATAATTTTCTCTCTCTACCAAAGAACTGTGGGGGGAAAGGAGAAGATGGGCTACATAGGCCAACTGCCATTGAAGAAATAAAGGAAATATAAATCACAGCAGGATCCTCTATGACCCACCTCCCAAGTAATGGAAATAAAAGCAAAAATAAACAAATAGGACCTAATTAAACTTAAAAGCTTTTGCACTACAAAGGAAACTATAAGCAAGGTGAAAAGACAGCCCTCAGATTGGGAGAAAATAATAGCATATGAAGCAACAGACAAAGGATTAATCTCAAAAATATACAAGCAACTCCTGCTGCTCAATTCCAGAAAAATAAATGACCCAATCAAAATTGGGCCAAAGATCTAAACAGACATTTCTCCAAAGACAACATACAGATGGCTAACAAACACACGAAAAGATGCTCAACATCACTCATTATCAGAGAAATGCAAATCAAAACCACAATGAGGTACCATTACATGCCAGTCAGGATGGCTGCTATCCAAAAGTCTACAAGCAATAAATCCTGGAGAAGGTGTGGAGAAAAGGGAGCCCTCTTACACTGTTGGTGGGAATGCAAACTAGTACAGCCGCTATGGAAAACAGTGTGGAGATTTCTTAAAAAACTGGAAATAGAACTGCCATATGACCCAGCAATCCCACTCCTGGGCATACACACTGAGGAAACCAGATCTGAAAGAGACACGTGCACCCCAATGTTCATCACAGCACTGTTTATAATAGCCAGGACATGGAAGCAACCTAGATGCCCATCAGCAGACGAATGGATAAGGAAGCTGTGGTACATATACACCATGGAATATTACTCAGCCGTTAAAAAGAATTCATTTGAATCAGTTCTAATGAGATGGATGAAACTGGAGCCCCTTATACAGAATGAAGTAAGCCAGAAAGATAAAGACCAATACAGTATACTAATGCATATATATGGAATTTAGAAAGATGGTAACTATAACCCTATATGCAAAATAGAAAAAGAGACACAGATGTACAGAACAGAATTTTGGACTCTGTGGGAGAAGACAAGAGTGGGATGTTTTGAGAGAACAGCATCGAAACATGTATATTATCTATGATGAAACAGATCACCAGCCCAGGCTGGATGCATGAGACAAGTGCTCGGGCCTGGTGCACTGGGAAGACCCAGAGGAATCGGATGGAGAGGGAGGTGGGAGCGGGGAGCGGGATGGGGAATACATGTAAATCCATGGCTGATTCACGTCAAAATGTATGACAAAAACCACTACAATAATGTAAAGTAATTAGCCTCCAACTAATAAAATTAAATGGAAAAAAAAAGAAATAAAGGAAATAATTGAAGAGTGGGTATTATTTATTTCAGTTGTTGACTAAAGTATTCTTTGCAGGTCAGTGAAGTTATATTAGTTAACAGTTGTTCAAATCTTCTGCAAGTTTTGAAATCTTCACATAAGATTTTTGAATTTCCTTCTCTAAATCTCTCATATGTACTATTTGCATTTCAAAGCCCTATTATTGCATACAAAATATGCTGATTTTGGATTCCTGTATCTTTCTGTAGAATTAGTTCTTTTATCATTTTGAAAATGTCTTTTTCTCCAGTGGTACCCCAAAATTCTCCAAGCCAGGCTTGGAGAAATTCTTCAACAGTATGTGAACCATGAATTTCCAGATGTTCAAGCTGGATTTCGAAAAGGCAGAGGAACCAGAGATAAAACTGCCAACATCCACTGGATCATCAAAAAAACAAGAGAGTTCCAGAAAAACATCAACTTCTGCTTTACTGACAATGCAAAAGCCTTTGACTGTGTGGATCACAAAAAACTGGAAAATTCTTAAAGAGATGTGAATACCAGACCACCTGACCTGCCTCCTGAGAAATCTGTATGCAGGTCAAGAAGCAACAGTTAGAACTGGACATAGAACAACAGACTGGTTCCAAATCAGGAAAGGAGTACATCAAAGCTGTATATTGTCACCTTGCTTATTTAACTTATATGCAGAGTACATTGTGAGAAATGCTGCACTGGATGAAGCACAAGCTGGAATCAAGATTTCTGGGAGAAATATCAATAACCTCAGATATGCAGATGACACCACACTTATGGCAGAAAGTGAAGAACTGAAGAGCCTCTTGATGAAAGTGAAAAAGGAGAGTGAAAATTTTGGCTTAAAACTCAGTATTCAGAAAACTAAGATATGGCATCTGGTCCCATCACTTCTTGGCAAATAGATGGGGAAACAATGGAAACAGTGAGAGACTTTATTTTGGGGGACTTCAAAATCCCTGCAGATGGTGACTGCAGCCATGAAATTAAAACACACTTGCTCCTTGGAAGAAAAGTTATGACCAACCTAGACGGCATATTAAAAGGCAGAGACATTACTTTGCCAACAAAGGTCTGTCTAGTCAAAGCTATGGTTTTTCCAATGGTCATGTATGGATGTGAGAGTTGGAGCATGAAGAAAACTGAGTGCCGAAGAACTGATGCTTTTGAACTTTGATATTGGAGAAGACTATTGAGATCCCTTGGACAGCAAGGAGATCCCACCAGTCCATCCTAAAACAAATAGTCCTGCATATTCATTGGAAGGATTGATGCTGAAGCTGAAACTTCAGTACTTTGGCCACCTAATGTGAAGAACTGACTCACTAGAAAAGACCCTGATGCTCGGAAGGATTGAAGGTGGGAGGAAAAGGGGACGGCAGAGGATGAATGGTTGGATGCATCACCGACTCAATGGACATGAGTTTGAGTAAATTCTGGGAGTTGGTGAAGGACAGAGAAGCCTTCGTGCTGCAGTCCATGGGGTCACAAGGAGTTGGACATGACTGAGCAACTTAATTGAACTGAACTGAACTGAACCCCTTGTTTTAAGTCTTCTTTGTCGAATATTAATAAACACGTAACAGCTACCTTTTCGTTTGTGTATGCATAGGGTAGGCTTACCAGGTGGCGTTAGTGGTAAAGAACCTGCCTACCAATGCACGAGACAAAAGAGATGCAGGTTCAATCTCTGGGTCAGGAAGATCTCCTGAAGGAGGACATGGCAACCCACTCCAGTATCCTTGCCTGGAGAATCCCATGGACAGAGGAGCTTGGCGGCTACAGTCCATGAGGTCACAAAGAGTCAGAAATGACTGAACTGATCTAGCATGCATGCATTATACAATATATATATATATATTTAAATTAATAAATAAATAAAATTTTTCCTCTTTCTCTAACTAGCTAAGAAGAAGTCAGCCTCTAGTTGTTTTTCTTTAAAAGAAAGTCTGAATCTTGTGATGGTTGAAACAATGGGATTGGAGCATTGAGCACATCCCGAAGCTATTCGACTGATTTAAGAACTAAAAATCAAGGCTTACTGCTGGTAAAGTTTGGAAAGGGTGAGAGAGAAGGGTAGGAAAAAACCAGAGCCAGCAGCAACCAGTGGATTTGAGGTGGAGAATTATAGATTCTGGGAGAGAAGACAGGAAATGGGGCCAACCACCCTGCTGGGCTTCATGAGAGGCAGTGGTGAAAATGTTTCTAAAAAAGTGTTGTCCTGTGTCATGAATGAAACATCTCTTGAGTTTTGTTTTTCCCTGTGATGGATTTTAAAATTTGCTTTAGAGAAAGAAAAAAAGAAGTGTTGTCAGTACACAATATACTTATTTCTTCACATTTCCATGCAAGCATATTAAGGTCTCTGAGAAGTTCTGATAGAACACAACACTCCGATTTTTTTAATCCAGGAGTATTTGGCCACCCTCCCTGCACACACACACTCACGTTTTGGCCCCGATGATCATCCTCTAAGTCTAGCACTTGGAACACTGTTTGGAAGTGTTTCCTCAGATTTACTATCCAACTCATGTGCACTTTGGTTCAAACGTCCCTCTGCTCATTGCCAGGACTCTGCCTGATCAACCTTCTCCTGATCTGCATCTCAGCCTGCGACTATCCAAGTTCAGCTCATAAAACAATCTCTTCTCTGACATTTTTAAGTCATATATTCAAATATTCTATGTCACTTCCTCATTTTGATTTTGCATCAGAACATTTTCCAATAAAATTACCTTTCTGGTGAGTCCCAACTCTGAAATCCTATGATTTTTTTATTTTGTTAAAAAGGGTTGCTTCACAGGAGAAAAATGATGGTGGAGGAGAACACTTGTTGGGAATATTTCTAAGGGAGAATTAAAAGTCTTCTTTCCTTTTATATAATTAAAAAATAGGCTACTGCAATAGATTTATAACTCAAGTTAATTGTGGGTGTGCCCTTCTCTAGAGCATCTTAAGAAATTATTTGTAGAATACCACCAAGAAAGCTGGTACTCTGTCATTCAAAACACTGAAATAACACTTTGGGTTCATAATGGACAGTGCTCAAACACACAAATACCTTGATCACAAACAATATTTGGTGGCAAAGGTCCATAGTCACAGAAATTATGCTAATCCTTTCATAGTCTCAGGGTGATCGCTGTCCTATAAGCAGAATTTACCTGGATATTTCAGTTGGGTCCTTTTTACAGGGCTCCATGGAAAGATTTAATAATAGGAAAAATGTAGAGAGTGAACATATTTTACTAAACTGCAAAAGGCCCCCAAACTGCCTCTCAAAGTTACCTTAATACAAAAAAAAAAAAAATTGGAGAGACAAATACATAATATTGCTTATATATGGAATCTAAAAAAATAATGCAAATGAACTTATTTACAAAACAGAGAGTCACAGATGTAGAAAACAAACTTACAGTTACCCAGAAGAAAGTGGGAGGAAGCGATAAATTGGGAAGTTGAAACTGACATATACACACTGCTATGTATAAAAAACAGATAACCTAATAAGGACCTACTGTATAGCACAGGGAACTCTACTCAATACTCCGTAATGGCCTATATGGGAAAAGAATCTAAAAAGGATTGTATGTATGTCTATGTATAACTGATTCACTTTGTTGTACACCTGAAACTAACACATCATAAATCAACTATATACCAATAAAATATTTTTGAAGGAGAAAAGCACTTTAATCCACAAAGCAATCCATTCACTGAGACTTTATTTGCTGCCTTATCTTAGTATTTATATTTTCTTACATGGTTTTTCACTTTCATCACTAAACTGTAATAAACAGAACAAGAACCATATTTGACATGGCATTGCATCCATTGAATCATCCAAAGAAAAGTATAGCAAATTGAAGCACAGTTAATGACTGGGAGAATAAGATGAGTTTTAAAAATCAGGACAAATCAACTCTGTACCTAATGTCCATGGAATTATAAGACAGATATCAGGCAAAAGGTGTACTAGGAAGAGCATGATGAAGAGCCTAAAACATAAGAAAGTGATTGTAAAGCATTAAAAGAGAGACTTTGGTTGTCAACAAAAGAAGAACAATATAATGGCTTCAATAAAAAAGTAGTTAAACTGGAGTGGGGAAATAAAAAATATATGCTCATGTTTGAGATCAGGATAATGTGACAGGAAGAAAACAGTCAGGAATTTTTATTGGAAAAAAGAGAAAAATACAATAAAGATATTAATAGCATTAGATTATTGAATAGGATATTGAGAAGTTAAGTATGTCAGAACCTGAAGAGTTGATGCAATTAAGAATAAAAAAGAAAGAAACTGATGAGAAAAATCTGAAACTATTAACAGAACAATTTTGATCATTGTGTGTGTGAGTTAGTCGCTTAGTTGTGTTCAACTCTTTGCAACCCCATGGACTGTATCTCACTAGGGTACTTTGCCCATGGAATTCTCCAGGCAAGAATAGTGGAGTGGGTTGCCATTCCCTTCTCCAGCAGATCTTCCTGACCAGGGATCAAACCCAGGTCTCTTGCATTGCAGGCAGATTCTTTACCATCTGAACCACCAGGGAAGCCCTTTTGGTCGATGGAGATTACAAATAAAATTCAGAATCCCTTGAAGTTTAAATTTAGCAACACATAGTCCATCTTTCTGAGACTTGAAAAAGAGAAAGGTATAATTATCATTTGGAGTAGAAATCTGAGTTTCTTGGTCCTTTAATAAACTTCAATCTAAAAATATCACTGATATTTACATTGCATTTTGAGGCAATTAAAACCAGCCATTCCCAGAAAATTCCTTCTCTTTTATCCGATTATATAATTGACTTTTTCCTTAACTTAGCTTGAAATTCTTAACATTAGAGTCATTTCTTCAAATTAAACAGGAAAACAAGAGAAAAATTTTTGAAAACATCATTTACAAAGCACATAATTTACAAGGGCACAATGCTATTTCTGAATTTCCTTCAAATGTATTTATTCAAAATATTCTTTATTTTATTTGCTAATCTTGAGGTCAAACAGTCAATCCTGAAGGAAATCAGTCCTGAATATTCATTGGAAGGACTTAGGCTGAGCTGAAACTCCAATGCTTTGGCCATCTGATGCGAAGAATTGACTCATTGGAAAAGACCCTGAAGTTGGGAAAGACAGAAGGCAAGAGGAGAAGGGGATGACAGAGGATGGGATGGTTGGAAGACATCATTGACTTGATGGACATGAGTTTGAGCAAGCTCTGGGAGTTGGTGATGGACAGGGAAACCTGGTGTGCTGCAGTTCATGGGGTCACAAAGAGTCAGACACAACTAGGGACTGAACTGAACTGAATCTTGAGATATTAAATATAATCTTCTTTTTCCAAAATTTATTTATTTTGACTAAAGTTGATGTTGAAGTCTAAAAAGAAAGTAGAATGATAAAAGGTGACTTGAGATATTAGAGTTATTGATTAATTAATGCTGGTTGAACTAGTGCATGCCTGCTAAGTCACTTCAATCCTGTCCAACTCTTTGCAACCCCATGGACTGTAGCATGCTAGGCTCCTCTGTCCATGTGACTGTCTGGGTAAGAATACTGAAGCGGATTGCCATGCCGTCTACCAGGGATCTTCCTGACCCAGAGATGGGACCCTTGTCTCATTAAATCTCCTGCATTTGTAGGTGGGTTCTTTTACCATTGAAGGGTAATTATATATGATAATGAGTGGGAGGATCATTCCGACAATTGGGGAATCACCCACTCCTTAGTCTTTATATAGTGCCTTGTTTCCCTTGTGGCTCAGCTAGTAAAGAATTTGCCTGCAATGTGGGAGACCTGGGTTCAATCCCTGGATTGGGAAGACCCCCTGGAGAAGGGAAAGGCTACGCACTCCAGTATTCTGGCCTTGAGAATTCCATGGACTCTACAGTCCATGGGCTCCCAAACAGTTGGACACGACTGAGCGACTTTCACACTCTACCACTAACGCCACCTGGGAAGCATCTGGTTGAACTAGAGATAGCATTATAATTGAATATAAGGCTTAGAGAAGAGAGGTGATCTGCAAGAAAAACAAAAATAATTGAGCATAGGATTATGACATGAAAATAAGAAATCCATATTGGATTCAGAAAAAAAAAAACCCACAACATATTGACAAGATTATACTTATCAACAGTTTACATTACACTGATATAGTACAGTCTACCTCCTGGAAATGATGCCAGGAAACTATCTTGTTTTCCATCAAACAACAGGACTTTGGTGACACCACCATGCCTCTTTACTCAGTCTGAAGGAAGTATCTGATCCTTCCTCTCCTAGAATATCTGTGCTTAGACAGAGCTAGAAATTCTATAAGGAATTTTAGGAATGGATGTGAAAGGAATGAAAAAGGAAACAAAACCATGATTTTAGAAAATAACACAGCATTCCATATTCTAGTATCATTTGCATTTTTTATACTTATATTAGAAAATTTTAACTTATATAATATTTTATCATTCTAATATAATTATCTTGTTATGCTCATTTATTAAATTACCTGAGCTATTTTTTTTTAACGTTTTATTTTGTAGTGGGGTATAGTCAATTAAAGATGTGATAGTTTTAGGTGAACTGTGAAGGGACTCAGCTATACATACACATGTATCCATTCTCCCCTAAACTCCCCTCCCATCCAGACTTGTCACATAACATTGAGCAGAGTTTCATGTGCTATATATTAGGTGCTTGTTGGTTTTCCATTTTAAATATAGTAGTGTGTACCTGTCTATCGCAAACTCTCTAACCATCCCTTCCCGCTGTCCTTTCCCTGGGTAACCATAGTACCTTATATATTAAACTATGACTTTGATCAATTATTTCTCTATTGTAAAGTCATGAAATCATTAATATTTCTGATTAAAATGCAATATTTTCGAGTATAAATTTGCTGTATAAATTGAATAGTCTTTGGATCGTTTTATAGAATTAGTCTTTGGATATTTAACAGCAGTAATAACAAAAACAATTTAGTTACCTAGGAATGTATTTCTTATAATTAATACAGCACACTCAATAAAGTCTAATAAACGTTCACAATTTTGAACTATTTTCTTTTAGTTGCCAATATTTCAAACCTCTATTCTTGAAACAAGTTATTAGTACTGGATATTAATTAAAATAACCCTTAGATAGAATATTACAAAAACTATTATCAGTAAAAAGCTCATTTGAAATAATTATTGCAAAGTATTTCGCTTTAAGGTGGTGCTTGCCAAAATTTAAATTATAATATAGTCACATGCCTGTTAAAAATTCTAGTATGTAGCACTTGCATTTGATACATATCACTTGGTCCAAAGAACATTTCATCCAAATTAAGTGATACAGAGACTTAAAAGATAGAGACATGAATGTAACATCTCAGTCCAGTTCAGTTCAGTTGCTCAGTCCTGTCTGACTCTTTGTGACCCCATGAACCGTAGCACACCAAGCCTCCCTGTCCATCCCCAACTCCTGGAGTTTACCCAAACTCATGTCTATTGAGTTGGTGATGCCATCCAACCATCTCATCCTCTGTGGTCCCCTTCTCTTCCTGCTCCTCCTGTAGCTTTCTTATCTTCCTTGGCTCTGCCCTCTAGGCTTCTCACTATGGCCACTGGCTCAGGCCCAACACCTCTGCCATCCACCTCAGTAGCTACACCTCTTCACACAGCCCTGATACAACAGTTCAACATCATTATCTTAAGTCCTACACGTGGTGTGCTGTCCTGGATGTTCAACTAACCAGTGGACACTTTAATTTTAAAAATGACTATAAATAAAATGTCTAAAATTCAACTGATTGCCTCTCTCTCCACAACACAAATAGTTCTTGCCACTGTTAAATTTATTTTTTAAAAATTCCAGTAAATATTAATACTCTTGCCACTTTGGTACAAGTTGTAGTACTTCATGTGCAAAGAAGGGCACATAAGAAGGCCTGAGGGGTCAGGAAGGAAATGAAGGCCTCCTTCCTAGGAAGCTGAGGTTGCTTTGGATGGCCTATTCAGAGAGAATGAAGGACACAAAAGTTTTCAGGTAAGTATTACAACTACAACTTTATTTTTATTTAAAAGAATAGCAGTAGAATCTATAAAAAGTTGCTAAAGGTACTGTTTCTATGGTAAGAAAAATATATATATAAATAACTTCTCCTTGGAAGGAGATTTTAAAATATGCAGCCAAAAAATTAACAAAATACTATATTTCTATTTTCAAAGTATTCCATGTCAGGAAAGCCCCAAACTGTCGCTCTTAAGGATTATCTACTTTTTAAATTGTCATTTAATAGCAAAGAAATGCCTTTTGTGGGTTCTTGGTTTTAGAAAGATATCTTATAACCAATCCTTTTCCAGAAACACACTTAGATCCAGAGCCATGTAAATGTTCTAACAGAGAATCCTTTCGAAACAGAGATACAAATAGTTATAGCTTATTCCAAACATAAACACACAGATAACAAACATAACTACACCTTTTTATCTGATTTGAGAAAGTATTTTTCTCCCAAGAAAGAAGATATAAAAATATGAATTAATTTATTTTAAGAAGGCTTAAAATAATTTATTTTCTAGAATTAAAAATTCATAGTTGACGTTACAAATAGACACAAACTCTACTTCCTCATTTCCTAAGTTTTCTTTGTCAGTCTTATGGTGAAAACGCCCAAGGATTTATTGTTTGTTAGCCTTCAATAATCAAGTAAGACAGATGCACCACTAGGTCACTGTGGAAATGTGCTAATTGGAAGAAATGTGGATCATCATCACCCTTATATTTTTATTACGTTCAATCTGACCCTTGTCCTGCAGCCTCCACTCTGATGAATATACACAATTCCTCTAAAAGATAAATTTTTATTATTGTCTTTTGTTAATACGTCTTTCTAGTTAAAGAAGTTGAGTTGTATATTCAAGGGTAGCAGAACAAATAAATGTTCACCTAAAAGCCTTTTCTAGGCTCAAGTGCATAGCACTGCAATGTATTACAATGTAATGTAATGCCCCACTCTGATCAATTCTGTGTAATCCCACAAAAACAACTGCTTTCTCAGCTTTGGCTACCCTGATGTTAAAATCTCCTTCAACCTCTTGCCAGCTCTAAACTGGAAGAGGTTTGAGTGTGAGTGACATGAGTGAGAGGTGACTCATCTCTGCCACGCATCGCTCTGAAGGATGCAAAATTAACTCACTTTCTCTCCATCTGTGTAGATGGAAAAAAATGAAAGTCACAAAAATATGCAATTATTTCACTGTATAGTTTGTTAATTATGCTCGCCTCTCTTTTCTATTTGTAAAGATACTTCATAGCCATCTCTGTAAAGAGCAGTCCCAGTTTTCATTAGTGGGTTCTGCAGCTGCTTGGAGTTTCTGGCAGGCAGCACCATTTAAGGCTGTGTAAGTCTAAAATGTTTTCCCTAATGTTTCAGTTCATATTGAAAACAGACACACACTCTTGAATGTTTAAAGCAGAATCGTTTCTGGCCAAATTTTCAGTGTCAACACAAAAACTGCAGAAGAGATTACATTTTAGTTTTCTATTTTTTCCCAATGATTTCAAAAATCAAGAGAATAAAGGAGGAAGAAAAGAAAATCCACTACATATTTTAACCCAAGTTTACATAGATTGATTTTAAGGAAATGATAAAAATCTATTGTCTTTCCAAGGAGGTTCATAGAAATTGAACACTTAAAGAGACTTGCTTCTAAGAATGTGAAACAAACAAAACTTTTATAGGAAAAGTTGTTCCTTAAATATCATAATTCACTCTCTAGTGTCTAAGTGATTGATCAAAGAATATCATTTCAAGGATATTCCTCACAGGATAATTGGAATGGACTGACTACCAAGAAGAGCAGAAGAAACCAATCCTAAAAGTACTTCACTATTGCTAGGGTCATACTACAATTGATGCTAAAACAAGGCAGCTAAATAAGAGAGAGATGCCATTTTCTGTGTAGTGGAAAATCCAAGTATCTTACAGTTGGATCTCCATATTCATGGTTCCTTCATAACAGGATTTCATGCCTTTGTATTCAACCATAATGATGGATCACGTAGTACTGCAGTATTTATTGGGGGAAAAAAAAATCAGTGTATAAGTGGAGCCCAGCAGTTCAAACCTGTATTGTTTAAAGGCCAACTGTATGCAACTAAATTAGTATGGGAATCCTTCAGTTTTTAAGACTAGTTTTAAGATGATAACAGAGGAGATTCTTTTTTCCAGATGAAGTTATATTCATATACATTGTGGCTCTTGATAAAATTACCTTGAAAGGAAGGACTCATTCACTAACCCTTTGAAGGTACGGAAATGCATATTCCTGAAAGAACAAAACAGAGGAGTATTTTACAAACAAGAAACATTTCTTATTGAAGACAATTTCTTCAAATGTTATATTTGAAATTTTCTTGCACTATTCCCAGAAAGATGTGTCATAAAGTTTGTTAATAATTGATAATGAAATGATTCCTTTTAAAGAATACTAGTAATATCCCAAACCATGTAGTAAGAAAGTCTCTCTTTAGTATCAGAAAATTTAGAAATCTTGTTTTTTATAAGAAGTTGCCTTTCAGAAACTAGAGTTAATCTTTTCTATTGCTTTGAAACATTCCTCTTTTTAATTGTTTTCATAGAATAATGTAATAGACATCTAGAATACATTTTTTTCTTCTTACACGTAAAGTGATAGTTTATTGCTATGAAAATGTAATGAATATGAAATGACAAGGAAAATGAAGAACTAAGGCGGCACAAGCGATACACAATTAAGCCCATGAAAACAGCCAAACTTACATTTGATGAGCATAAAAACAGTGAAAGACATTTGAGACCCAAGTTCAATCCCTGGGTTGGGAAGGTCCCCTGGAGAAGGAAATGGCAACCCACTCCAGTTTTCTTGCCTGGAAAATCCTATGGACAGAGGAGTCTGGCAGGCTACAGTTCATGGGGTCGCAAGAGTTGGACACTACTTAGCGACTAAACAACAACGATGATCACATTCATACTTAGATTCCAGGATTTAACACAGTGGATTATGGAGTGGTAAATAGAAGCTGATCATTAACAAACAATAAAGCTAGGATGGGTAAAAATGTTATACCCTCAGTAAAAGGGGGGCAGAAAATATCTATTGCCAAAATGAGACCAAAAGAAGCCCTGTTTTCTGTGTTATGCTCTGAGTAGAACACTTTGTCGTTGTCATCATCATCACCACCATCATTTTCATCAGTATCATCATCATTTATCACCACGTTCCAAATTTTGTCACCACAGACCTGCTTCCAGATAGACCAGGAACTCTATGTTATCCTCCCACACACCACCACTTTTTGGGGAAACTCAAACCAAGAAATACTACTGGAGTGTTCTAGGTTTGCAGCTTCCTTGAAGCTAGGAAGAAACAAACCTCAGAATAGCCTGAGTAAAGTGTGCTCACCTGTGGCCACTCGGGATTGCCCCATGTTAAGTCTTTGATGGTTAAAATTTAGTCCAATTACATATGAACAAATATATATATTTATATGTATATAATAGACTACCATGGGAGAAAAATCAATAGAAAGAGAAATTTATTTAAACCATTCTTAAGAGAAAATGAAATTATGAGATACAGGATATAAAGTAGATCTGTATGAAGCAATTTAAAGAGACAAAATATGAAGTCAATAAGCATGGTAGAGGGATTGCCACAATGGCCAGTATCAATGGAAAATGAGTCAAAAAGGATTTATAAGAAAAAAAAATCTTGCAAATAGGAGAAAGGACAAGTGATATACAACTGAAGAGCATCAATAGCTTGGAAATTAAAGCTGAAGGAATTCCCCAGTATCCAACATGGAAAGCTAAAGAAACAAAAAATGTAAGAGATGTTGAGACATGGAATATGGAATGATATGGTCTACTGAGATACTGTGATGTAATAAGAACTGTATATTTGATCTTGGTCCCTGGTTCCTGGCACAGAGCTCCTAAAACCTTTGTAATCTCCTGAGAGATAGGAGGAACATCGATTGTTATAATATTTTGTCTTAGTTGCCAGTTTGTGACACAAGAGCTTGTAAGACCTTTGGAATCATCCAGTGATGAATCTCTATTTCTGTGCTAATTCAATGACTTGTGGCTGGGGACCTCAAATAGCTTCAGGATTGAGGACTGACTACGTGATTAGAGATTGATGATTTTGGCTCCACCCCCAACCTCCAGGTTGGGAAGAGAGGCTAGAGACTCAACTTATCACCAGCGGCCAATGATTTAGCCAATCTTGCCTTAATGATGAAACCTCCACAAAAACCCTAAACAATAAGCCTTTGGGTTGGTGAACACATCCACATGCTGGAACGATGGTGCACCTCAACTCCAGTGGTTAGAAGCTCCTGCACTTGAGAGGCTTCCAGATCTCACTCTATGTACCTCTTCACCTGGTTCTTCATCTGTGTCCTTTATAATATCCTTGATAATAACCCAGTTAGTGTAAATAAATGTTTCCCTGAATTGTGTGAGCCATTCTAGCAAATTATTAAGCTGGAGGAGTTGTGGGAACCCCCAACTTTGTAGCAAAATTGGCAGAAGTCTTAGTACTCTGGACTTCCCAAGTGGCTCAGCAGTAAAGAATCTGCCTGCCAATGCAAGAGATGCAGGAGATGTGGGTTTGATCCCAGGGTTGGGAAGTTGGGAAGATCCCCTGAAGAAGGAAATGGCAACGCCACTCGAGTATTCTTGCCTGGGAAATTCCATGGATAGAGGATCCTGGCAGGCTACAGTCCATAGGGACTCAAAGAGTCAAACACTGCTGAGTGACAGTATGCATACATGCACACACGTCACCGCTCTAGGGACCCACATACTAGAAACGGGCATATGAAGAGGGGCGCGGTCTTGTGGGGATGAGTCCTTCATCTTTGGGGTCTGTGCTAACTCCAGTTGGTTAGTATCAAACTGAATTAAACTGTTGGACACCCAGTTGGTATCTTCAGAGAATCATAGGGTTGGTTGGTATGGAAAAAAGAAAAGCATTTGGTGTCAGAAGTGTTATGAGTAATGGAAATAGGCTTCTTTAATCCACATAACTGTAGTGGGAGTTACAGAAGGAAAGAGAACAAAACAAATAGACAATATTTGCAAAAATAATGGCTGAAAAATTTCCAAAATTAAAGACAAAAATTTTGTCCCAGAAATAAGGTAATGGAGTAATATATCTAAAGAATAATACTCCAAAAGAAATCCACATCTAAGTTCATCATAATGAAACTAAAAAATCTCAAAGGCAAAGACATGAAGAGCCTGGACAAAACCAGGGCACATCACCTAAAATAAATAAAATCAATGTTTCTGGAAAGTTTCACACAATGAAACATAAGACTTCCAAATTCTCTGGGAATGTATCTACCTGGGCATTTGTATCCTAGAGAAATAATTTTTCAATAGAAATCGCAAATTGAAAACATTTTAACATAAACTAAAATAGAGAGTTTACAATGAATCAAATCTCAATAAAGAAACCTATAAATTACCTAGTTTAAAAGGAAGAAAAATGATACCATGAGGAATATCTAATATCAGATATGGTGAAAAAAAGACACAGATAAAGAATAATGTAACAAACCTCATCTGAATAAAAATTATACACTAATGAACAATCCATGCGGTTAAAACAATTCAGGATGAATGAAAATCTGAACAAACATAACATTTTCAGCTGGGATTTATGGTTGAAGTATTCTAAGATCTGTTATGTGTGAAGAGAGTATATGACCATTAAATTCAGTGGTAGACTTTGTAAGATATGCTTGGCAAAATTCAAATCTAAACCACTGGCAAATACACATAGAGTACATATTTTACAAACTAGTAGGTTAATATGAACTTTAAAACAAAGCATCATAACAAATGAAGGCAAGGAATAAGTAAGAAAACCTTAGAAAAATGGGAAAGCACAAAATGTATCAGAAATAAACAAGAATATATTGAGAATCACAATACATTTAAATTGATTAAATATACTATTTTAAATTGATTAGCTATATCTTTTAAAGATCTATATAATATTCTGCAAAAAAGTCAGACATATGCTATTTATGAGAGGCACACCTTTAAAATATGGGAAGAATAAGTTGAAGACATAGACATGCTAAAAATAAATCCTTTCAAAAATGTGAGAAAATATTTACAAAAAGAGAGCTGAAAAGAATTGTGTTAATATAAAAAAGCAGAATTTGACAAAAGATTTATTAGGAGAAAAGGTCATTATAAAGTGATACATTTTAAAAAAAAGTTAATTATAATTCAAAATTTGAGCACATCAAATTAAACAATATTAAAGTATTTGAGAAAACCTCAAGGAGAAATTAAAAAGTCCAGAATCAGGATGTTATTGTTATATAACAAAATAACATTATAGTGTAGAAGATTGATTATCTCATTGTTTCTTAAATTTCAATGTTCATGTAAGAACCAATTCAAGATTGTGTTAAAATGCAGATTCTGATGGAGTAGAATTGGTGTGGGGACTGTGATTCTGAATTTCTAAGAAGCTTTCTCCTGATGTTACTAGTAGGTGGATTACAATTTGACAATGACAGTGTAATCTTCTCTGTATAGAGTCTCAAAAAGTCCACTTAATCATTAGCTTTGTATCAATGCACTGGGATTCCTGGACGCTGGCAAAATGAGTTGCTGATTGTGTACAAAAGGAAGAAAACTGGGGAAAGATGTGCAGATAGATCCATGTAAGTGAATATAGTATGTCAAGTGAATGCTACCAGAAAGCAGTCACTACAGAGAAGACTTTAACAAAACAGGTGGAAAACATAATATATGATGGTGTCAGCAAGTCTCTGATCCCAAGCACCTGAGAGTTTGCATAACAATCTATGAACAGAGTGACCACAGAGGTGGAGGATAAGCATGGACCAGCCACATGGGTTCTCTCTCAATAAGACCAATCTAACTACAGCCACTTCAGAATAACTAACATGCTAGCAGCAAAAACTGATGTTGAGCTCCTGATGTGGAACCGCTTCACAAGAAGACCAAGTAATTCCTTGGCAACAAGTCATGTGAATGGGACTTGCTTCTAGCCTGAAGGGAGCAGCAGTGTGAACTCCAGATATACGTTTTATTTTCTTGCTTGTACTGCTTCTACCAGCATTATCACCCAAAGTTTGGGAAAAGTTCCCCTGGTAGCTCAAACAGTAAAGAATCTGCCTGCAGTACAGGAGACCTAGGTTCGATCCCTGGGTCAGGAAGATCCCCTGAGGAAGGAAATGGCAACCCACATCAGTATTCTTGCCTGGAGAAGTTCATGGACAGAAGAGCCTGGTTGGCTACAGTCCATGGGGGCACGAAGAGTCAAACACAACTGAGTGACTGACCCTTGATTTATTGACACTGATCAGTAACTCAAAACATCCCCTCAGTGGAAGAATACGTTTCATAGTAAAATAAGTACATCAGTGGGTGTATGACCAAATACCAATTGGAGTGCTGTTAATGGCCCACTGAAAATCCAGTTACAACAGGAATGGACAAACATTTTCTGTATAGTGACTACTTCAGGCTTCATGTGCCCTAGGATCTATGTTACACCTAATTCTGCAGTTACAGTGGGAAAACGGCCAGAGATGACACATAACATAATTGTAGTATCTGTGCTGCAATAAAACTTAATTTACAAAAGTAGATGGTGGCTCAGATTTAGTTTCTTGATCTTTGAGCTTAAGCATCATCTTGAGAATGACTCTCTGTTTTTGGACATCAGCTTTAGAACAGGCTAAAAGAAAGAAAGATAGGGCTAAGTTGTGTCTGACCTCTTGCGATCCTGTGAACTGCAACCTGCCAGACTCCCTGTCCATGGGGTTCTCCAGGCAAGAATACTGGAGTGGGTTGTCATTTCCTTCTCCAGGGGATCTTCCTGACCCAGGGATCAAACTCACATCTTCTACATGTCAGGCAGATTCTTTACTGCTGAGTCAACAGGGAAGCCCTTAGATACTGCTGAGTTTAAGTGAGGAACACTGCCAACGTGGGGCACAGTGGGTGAAGCTATGGTTATAATCTGATGGTTTTGGACTCTTCATTCAATCCTTGGTTAAAGGACACCATAGCTGATATGTGGCCCCACCTTTAGACAGCTACTTTGCACAGACTTTCTGTATGGTTCTCAGGAAGTTTTAGCAGAATTGTGCCCCTAGAATCTAGCATGGTGACTGGACAATTTATACAAACTTTGACATGTCTGTTATCTCTGAATCAGTCTCCCTGATTCTTCATCCCTACTGTTTGGGCTGACCTCCAAAATAAACTACCTGAGCAAACATTTCACTTCAGCTTCTCTTAGTAAAAAACTAAGCTAAGAAAATGCATACAATAATAATGCCCAGAGTTTAATATAGAGTGTTTAAAACGATAATGAGAAAAGACATTAATAAATTATAACATGAAATCTGGAAACTTATAAGGCATGCATTCTTAAAAAACTGAAACAAGAAGACATTGACCTCCTGATGTTTTACACCTGAGAAAGGACTGATTGAATCATTCATTTAAAATTCTTTCATGAGAGGAAAAACAAAAACAAAACAAGAACAGTCCGTCTGGGTCTGTCAAAATATTAAGAATATTTTTGAAGAGTCTGTCAAAATATTAAGAAAAACATAGAAAGAAAACAAAGAACTGGTATATTTTTCAAATTTGTTAAACAAGTTTCTGAAACCTTGACACCAAAACCACTCTAAGTCCTCTTAACCAGTTTCTTTTAAACAAGGCCTTTGACTACTACTATAACTTTCCATATCAGCATATTAAAGGTAGAAAAAAAAAATCATGTGCTTATTTCAGTAGATTCACAAAAGCATGGATAAATCTCAGCATTTGTTAATCAGAGAGAGTTGATATAAAATCACAAATAAAAGAGAAACTTCTTGAACTTATAAAGGATAATTACTGAAAGTCTAAATTTGAATTGATAAAACATTTAAAACACTGTCTTCAAGGTCAGAAATATGTGTTCCCACTACCCCCAATGTTATTCAACATAGCACTTTAGATTTCAGCAAGCATAACAATAGGCACAAAAAAGATACAAAATAAATGAGTATAGATAAAGAAACTAATATTTTAAATTGATGTGATTATATTTAGAAAACCAAAATAGTCTGAAAAAAGTTATCAGATTTAATGCTTTATTTTAGCCAGTATACATTGTATAACAATATCACTAAAACATAAACTATGTTTATGACTGCTCTTAAGTTCTTTTTAATAATTATTATTTTTTTCCTTTCTAACAAGGATTTAACACTCCCGTACTGAAAAAGTAAATGATGGATTATACCAGGCATCTCTTCCCTTCCAAATGATGAACTACTTTACAAAATCAAGGTTTTCTTTTTTTTGTATTTGTAGATAATTGATAGGAAAGGATAGTGAGTAAAAAGGAAAAATAAGATTTAGAGAAAAACCTGAAAAATGCAAGATGAACATATTAGAGGAAGAAATTGTGCTTTGTGTAAGAAAATAGTGTTTTCTCATCTCTGCTCTATGCCTCTTCTAGCAAGGACATCCTCCCCATGTACTCAGGGATAAAGTTTTGGATGCAAATTACATTCGCTTGTGCAAGAACTTGAAAGTGAGACAGAGGCCATCTTCTGGCAGCAAGCTCACAGAAATGCTGGGCTCTGGCAGAGGGGGCCATGCAGCTGATGTTGTCAACAGCATTGTGGTGTGGGTGGGGAAGTTGAGGTCTGAGTTGTAGTGATAACAGCAGTGATCTGAACACCGAATTGCAAATAGGGCACTATTGATCCAATAGTTAGCTCAGCATTTGATCCTCCAGAACCTTTTAATGTATTAGTATACATTTACTTTCCTTGATATATCTAAAGCTACTATCCATTCCTCTGCTAATTCATGGTCAAGAGAGTGACATCCTTTTGGTTGTTTAATTTTTCTTCATGCTAAGTACTCATGGCTTATCTACTCTCCCACTGAAACTGGGGTACCTCTTTTTCAATCAAGGACAGTTTTTTTCAATGATGTAATGAATTTATTTACTAGAGAAATCTTCAGCTAATGCTGAATTCTACACTTCTGCAGCTTCTTAAAATTATAATTTTGTTGTTCTTATGTAAATAGAATTGAATACAAAGACAAATTTAGGTAAGAAGGAAAGCAGTAATATCTCAGGCATCAAATCATCTCTTGGTTTGGTGATATGCCAGAATTTAGCACGTGTCTGCCAAATATTCATCTCTCTGTGTGCCATGGCTAAAGCATTTGCCAAACATTCCAGGTGTCAATTGCTTTACTTATGCTTTGTTGGAAGGGATAAAAAGAAACACACTAGGAAGTATTGCCAATTAAGAAAAATAGCTTTTTTAATGGGGACGTATCATTTTCTCTTTAAATTCCACTGGGTACTTAGCTTTCAGGTTTTCATATGTTTTACAGATTCAAAGATGATTTTCCAGTTTGGCAAGTGTATAGTTTGGCCACATTTGAATATGTGCATAAGAAAATACATTTACTGGACAGATCAACCTTGGTTTCTGTCCCTCTATGGGAAACTACTCCATCTCCACCACTGGCTGAGTAAAGCCCAGAGTGACCCTGGTCAATATCTCATAATCTGATCAAGAGTCACATGTAGTGGGTTCACTGTAGACAGCGGACCCAGTCACAGGTAACAAAGAGTATTATTAAGGATCTATAAATTGTCTGGTACTTAACAACCTATCTAAAGAGTATGACGATTATCTTGGTCACTCAGATACTCTTTCTTAAGAATTGAGCTCGTCTAGTTTGTTAGTAGTTGGAAAACTGAGAAGACCAAGAAATTGAAGCACAAGTTGAAGAATTACGCTTGTTCAATTTTTTAAAAAAAAATTTTGATGCTATGTTTTGAAAGTGTTTAAACCATTTGACAATTAAAAGACACTTGCTCCTTGGACAAAAAGCTATGACCAAACTAGACAGCTTATTAAAAAGCAGAGATATTATTTTGCTGACAAATGTCTGTCTAGTCAAAGCTATGGTTTTTCCAGCAGTCATATATGGATGTGAGAGCTGGACAATAAAGAAAGCTGAGTGCTGAAGAGTTGATGCTTTTGAAATGTGGTGTTGGAGAAGACTCTTGAGAGTCCCTTGGACTGCAAGGAAATCAAAGCAGTCAATCCTAAAGGAAATCAGCCCTGAATATTCATTGGAAGGACTGATGTTGAAGCTGAAACTACAATACTTTGGCCACCTGATGTGAAGAACTGACTCACTAGAAAAGACCCTGAGGCTGGGAAAGATTGAAGGCAGGAGGAGAAGGGGATGAAAGAGGATGAGATGGTGGGATGGCATCATTGACTTGATGGACATGAGTTTGAGCAAGCTTTGGGAGTTGGTGATGGAAAGGGAAGCCTGGCATGCTGCAGTCCATGGGGTCATAAAGAGTCAGACACAACTGAGCAACTGAACTGAACTGAACTGAAGACCATTTGAACAATACAGATTATCAATGAATCAAATACTAAATATAGTAGACATTTAAAAAATATTACTTCATTTGAAGATTCTGACTCTTTGCATCCCCCTGTAATTCTCCAGGTCAGAATACTGGAGTGGGTAGCCATTCCCTTCTCCAGGGGATCTTTCCAACCCAGGGATCGAACCCAGGTCTCCTACATTGCAGGCTGATACTTGACCAGCTGAGTCATTGGGGAAGCCCCTAAGATATTACTCTTGAATTCAGAACTCCAAAACCTTTGTAATTTGGTTCACAGTAGTCACCGTACAATTTAAATTGTTTCAGTTGATTGGCATAAGATCTTAATTCCATATTAGGAATCCATCATATTCTCTCAATAACTCATCTAGATGGTGCATACTAATACAGCACTTTAAATCATATGCATAAAATTTATTTATTAAAAACCATATAAAAATATCTATATTTGTGTATGTGCATAATTGGATAATTTGCATATATTTAAGTATTTGACATAAAATGTATACATGTGAGTATACACATACCCACAAGAAATCAACGTGCTTCTGCATTGGTTTTGGTTGTGCCATGTCTTCATGTCATCCCCATAATTCTCGGTACATGCAGGACATACATTCAAAATATCCCACATTCAAATTAGTTATAGATTGTGGCATCACTATTATTCAAATAAAATAAACTTCATTAAAGTATATACTTTTTTTTTTCTTTCTGAAAAATTTGTCTGTTCATTTAAGCGTGTGCAACAAAGAGTTATGCAGAAGCCACAGGATTCCAGCCTAGGCTGCCAGATCAGCTTAATCAACCCTGGAGGGAAATGGAGTGACAGTTGTCTAAGCTTGATCACACTTACATTTTCATCCAGTCAGTTAATCCTGTTTAACCAACTGTTATTATGAAGAGTAAAAAGGATCCTACCTTTTGGCAGCTCACGACATGGTTTGGAAAACAAAAGCAGATATAAAGAAATATAACCCAATACAGGCTATGATGGGAATTAAAATAGAATTACAGACAAATTGCAAAGGCAGAACAAGGGAAGGAAAGATTATTTTTGATTGGTAATATAGGACAAAGGCTTAGAAGACGTGACTTGAATTTGACTTTACAGGAAATGGAGGACTTTACTGTTTTAAACTTTGCAAGCAGATTATGTTGACATACACTATTTCAGTTTTCACTTAACTTCTTTTTGGTTGGTCTCTCTCCTATACCCTTCATATATTTATAGACAGACCAAAATTTAGCAGCATATCTGTTTTCCACCATATTTCTCACATTATCCAGAATCTCTCTTCATTTGATAGTTTACAAATTTCAAAAAAAAGTTGTAAGATATCTATAGTCTGCTTCTTTCATATTTTTTTCATGGTTCACTTCAAGTTTTTGGTAGAAAACATTATTCTAATTTCCCCTAGTTTACTATTAATAAAAAGACCCATCTACCAAGCAATTTGTACATAGCTTTCATTCCCAACTCTGGTAAATTATATTTGATTCACAATTTCTAGACCCCCCTTATGTATGTCCTATACTTTTTTTGTATTTTTTTAGTTTGGTATGTTTGTTATGAGTCAAGAATTTCATATTAATCAAAATAGTGTTCTGTCTCATGCTGTAGCCCATGCTTATCTATGGCAAAAAAGAAAAAGAACAGATGCAAAGCAAAAACTGAGATCATTTCAGCCAGTATACTGTCTTCAATTATTTGATATTTCAGTTAAAATAATTATAGACCTAAAATTTTCAGATAATTTCCTAAATGAGGCAAAATGTCACACTCTAATATGCCCAGAAGAGTCTGTCACTCTTTGTCTAATTTACTATGCCGGATAATATCACGAATTCTTCCAAGGTATAATGATGACATTTAGCTCATTAGTGTTTCAGTACATCAGAAACAATCATAGAATTATTCCAAGCTATATTGAATTGAATTTTAAATTCAATTAAGCTTCAAGTTTTATCATCACAGCTAAACTACTCATTTTCTTTAACTGTGTTTTACAGTCTTGTTATGAACGTCCCAAAGCATTTGTTTTGTTCCCCTTGGGCATCTTACCTTATTAAGTTTGTACTGTCTTTCCCACCAATCCTATTTTTTATTATTATTAATACTGTTTAATATCTTCTAAATGGTAACTTAGTGGCTTAATACATTTTTAGAAAACTCTGTGGGCTCATCATTACTACCAGAGAGGAACTATTCACAAAAGATAACACTTATTGCTGTGTGTTCCAGTCTAGAAGATCCCCAACAATGTGCAGAACTAAAAACTGAAAATGCTGCAAACATAACATAAATGCTTGAATGTTAAGAATGCTTCCTTTCAGTTTTGTTACCAATAATTTCAGTTTTATTCATGTACATTCTTTAAGTGCATTTCAGTAAACAGCTCACTGCATAAACTGCACTGGTGTGGAAAGTTAAATAATCTCTTTGGGGGGGTTATTGTAAATGGTTCTGTGCTAACCTTAGTTGGTGAGGACTCGAAATGCTCCTTGGACACAGATAAGCTCAGAAGATAAATAGGGTTCTGACTTACATATAGGTCCAGTGAGACTCCAAACTATCCTGACATTATTATTCCTGTTTTGGGGTGTAATCAAAGTGAATACTCTAAGCAACAGCAGAATCCTCATACAAACTCCTTAAGTGGAGCCACTGCTGTCTGCCACCATAAGAAAATTGTAATAAAAAATAAATGAAATAGTCTACATAGGTAAAGAGAGTAAAAAAAGAAATAAAAACTATAATTAAAAAAAAAACTCAAACTATGAAAATATAACATAAGATAAATATATAATTTCATGGCTATACTATAATCTTAAAAGAATAATGTTATATTTATGATAGTGAGACATCACTTTATACATTTTTGTTGAAAGGAAAATGGTTGTTGCTTATGCTTTTTGGACAAGAAAAAAATTCGGGGGACTTGCCTGGTGGTTCAGTGGTTAAGAATCTGCCATACCGTTCAGGGGACATGGATTTGATCTCTAGTTAGGGAACTAAGATCCCACATGACACAGAGCAACTAAGCCCCCACGTCACAACTAGAGAGTCCTTGCCCCACAACAAAAGATTCTGCACTACACAAGGAAGGTCCTGCATGCTGCAACTAAGACCCATCGCAGCCAAATAAATAATTTTGTTTTAAATCCTAGAAAGAATCTACAAGTTTAATAGAAAGTAGATTAAAACTGAAAAAAGGATAAAAACTTTCTGTAACAGCTCTATTAGAAATTAGAAAATTTCAGAGCAGAAATTTGTATTTTGTTGAAATTGTACATATGGTACACAATGTGAGAAATGATAGGGACTTTAGAATTCATATAAACATGTTTAAGGCTTTGAGTGACAGAAGAAAGACTAGCATTTTATCTTCTAAATCCCAAACCAGTTCTTTTCCCTGACATTAAAATGCTCTTCAGAGAACAAGTAGAAGGTAGATTGGAGACAAAATTAAATAAAGATATAGAAACAAGATGTTGGAGAAGGAAATGGCAACCCACTCCAGTATTCTTGCCTGGAAAATCCCATGGACTGAGGATCCTGGTAGGCTATAGTCCATAGTGGCAAAATTCCAGTCTGTGACTTGTCATTTCACTCTTTCACTGAATAAAAATTCTCATTTAAAAAAAAAAAAAAAAAAGAAACAAGATGTGTGTGTGTGTGTGTGTGTGTGTGTGTCTGGTGTGTGTAGGTATTTGCACATGTACACATGATTGAAATGATTGTATATGATATCAGTGGAATAGAAGTAATTCTATGTGATTAATAGTTAGCAATAGATTATACTGAGTTGACACCCTGGAAATCTATTCATTCTCCCAAGAGCCATTAAAGCCATTATGAATGTGTGTGAGTGTGAGTATGTGTTAGGGGAGTTTATATTGTTTTATTTCAATCACTGGGTCCATTTCTTGCCCATGTATAAAAAGGCTTAATTATCATGTATTTGCTGATATTTTTATTGAATTGAAATGATAAAACATACATGAGGGTATAGACTCAAATACTGAGACATATTCCTAAAATTAATTATGATGTTTTAATTTTACTGGTTTATAGTTGACTTCAGAGCAAACTAGTTATCACGGTAAATTTGTAGGACAAAGAACGTGGACTCAACAACAGAAGATAATTCTCCAGGCAATGGTTACTGCTAGTCATGAAATTTCTTTCAACTGTCAGAACATATTTATGTGCACCAATATTGTAAACTTCTAAGGAAGGAAACGATTTTTGACAGTTCTGCTGACATGTCTCTTTTGATTTAACCAAATATATCAGAATAACTAAATCACTTCCTAATTTTTATTTATTTCATTGATGTGAAAACTCTTATAAATTATAGAAATGAAAAAAGACTGACAACATAGTATTATACTATTTTGACCAACAGGTGATGATGTCTAGAAATAATGAATTTCCTTTAAATCTATTATGTGACATGACAACATTGTTCCTAGGATGTAACTTCCTTCCAAATTGGACCCAAATTACATTAAATATTTTTCAATAGATTTTTTTTATGATTATCATTTTTATATCTACTTTGTAGTTCTTTAGTGAAAAAACATGAGTTTTCTATAAAGAAAGAATTTTTAAATGTAAATTATAAGACTAAGCCATACATTATTTGCTTAATTTAATCCATTTTGATTAGTAGATGATTCTTAGAACAATGGCATCTTCCTTGTTGATTCCCTCTATATATACATGTGAAATAACTTTAATGTTCCACAGAGTTTCTTTTCAGATCATAAAATAACACAAATTGAATTGTGTGTTAGATCTAATGTCATTTACATATTTATGTTTTAGGAGAAATTATAAATAAAGAGTCCACTAGAACCAATGAATCAGGCATTTCCATGAGGCACTAATCAAAATGTAAAAGCAAGAAACTATAGTCCAGATTTAGAGGCTTGCAGGGAATCCCCAGACTGTTTTTCATTTGATTTTACTGAAAATGTTATGGTGGTTCAAACCAAAAAACCTCGTGAGTTTGATGGCATTCTGGAAAGTTTTAAATATAATAGTATACAATAGCTATTTTAAATCACTTATTATTCATAATTCTAAAGTCATAGAAGGTGGTATTTTAGATAGCTATTCAAAGTGCAGTTCTTTTTCATAGTTTCAAGATAAGATGACTGAATATAGGATAAGAAGATATTTTAAATAATGCATAAACTTTTTAAAATGAATTATTTTGGAGGCAAAATAAGAGTATACAAACAGATGCAAGCAGGAAAAAATGTCTTTAAATGTTAAAAGTCTGGTTTGCAAAGGTGAAAGGTAGAGTGAGGGATAAATTAGTAATTTGGGAGTAACAGATACACACTACTATATGTAAAATAGGTGAACAACAAGGACATACTATATAACACAGGGAGCTATACTCCATACTTAGTAGTAACCTATATAAGAAAAGAATCTGAAAATCAATCAATCAATATATGTATATACATATATATATATATATCTGAATCACTTTGCTCTCTACCTAAAACCAACAAAATATTGTAAATCAACTACACTTCAATGAAAATTAAATTACTTAATTTTAAAAAGAAGAAAAAAAAAGTATAGTTTGAAATGAGAAATTTAATACACATTTTTACCTTCTTCCAAAACCCTACTGACAAAAAGGATATAGCACAAGTTTCTTCCACTGGGTCAAGTATTTTATAGTGAAAATAACTGGGATTAAGTTACATATAAATCAGAAAAAAAAAAAAAAAACGTGTCATGGGCTGTCCTTATGGCTCAGCTGGTAAAGAATCCACCTGCAATGCAGGAGACCTGGGTTCAATCCCTGGGTTGGGAAGATCCCCCCGGAGAAGGGAAAGGCTGCTCACTCCAGTATTCTGGCCTAGAGAATTTCATGGACTATATAGTCCACGGGGTCGCAAAGAGTCGGACACGACTGAGTGCCTTTCACTTCACTTTCCGTAAGAGAACCTGAGATAGAGGTGGGGCTCATTCTTTCTCAGGTAGAGACTATTAGACTCTTGTAAGCTTGGAATCTGCCCATCTAAAGTCAAATTTTGGGAAAACAGAAACCAGGAATTTCCTCACAAATTCTGAGACTGATGGAAAGGTCATTCACTATAATTATTCTCCTCAGGCCTGTGATTGCAAAGCCACTGGCAACAAGATATTGCTTCTAAACTAGTGTCAGGCCAAGCCTATTCTTAAAAACAGCAACAACAACCAAAAAAAAAAACCCATAAATTTTCCTAAGGCAAGCCATGGTACACCTCCTGTGGCCTTAAGAAATCTTTCTTATTTTGACTTGGGGATTGTAATGTGAAGTGATTAAGTCTATCTGCTTTCTTACTGAAGTTTACCATAATACAAAGCTGATTGTATGCACATAATAGAATTTTCTATCAGTGCTCCCATTCAAGGGAGAGGGTAGCCAGTGGGTTTATAAAAATGAAGCAGAGGAAGCATAACCTAAACAGTAACCTTTGGAGAGTACGCCTTGTGGGAAGAGTGGGAGATCATGTGACTTTTCATTGGCCATAAACAAGTATTATTTTTATAATCATAATAATTGCTCACATTGAAGGGAGAAGTATGGAGTATAATTGTTATTAAAAAAAAAAAATGAAATATACCTCGCAGCATTTCTCACCTTACAGACCCTGCACATGGATTGCATTTTATAAGCAAGTACGATTTTACTGCCCGGTTCCAGTTATAATACAGAAAATGCTGATATACATATTTAGAGTAAATATTTAGAGTATTTTTTAAAGTTAATGCACATTATATTTTTTTTTTCACAGAGAATGTGCATCATTATGTGGTAATAACTACCAAAAAAAAATTTCCTGGAATAAGGATCTGATAAAAACAATAGCACTAAAGTCATGTCACCTTTGCTAGTAGGTTGTTTTTAGTGTCCCAGGAAATGTCTCCTCATCAGTAGTGATTGCTGGCACAACAGCTTAACAACGTGCTTACACACAAGCATGTTTACGTGTGTAGTAAGGTTATACTGAAGTAGAAATTACCCAAGATGAAGTCTGTTAAATTAAGGCTGGAGGGGCACAGCAGGGTTCTTTCCTAATCTCAGCAGAATCAGCGTTTTGGATCAGATAGTTCTTTGTTGTGGGGAAGTGGTCCCAGCATTGTTTAACAGCATCACTGGTCTTGACCCAGCAGATGCCAGTACTACCCGCCATGCTGTGACCAAAAATGCCTCCAGATACTGCCAGATGTCCCCTGGGGATGGAGAACAATGGTTCCAGAGCCTTAAAAGGCATCCTTTAATTGTCTTTATTACAACATGCTCCATCCTGCCTATGCCTGCAGTTCCTCTTGACTGTAATTTACACATTTTCGAAGGCAGAGATAATTTGCATAGCACAGGTAATCTCTTCCTAAACTGGGGGCCTTGTGTTGCCATCTTCTGCATTTCCAGGTGGTTAATAAAAGAGACAGGAAGAATTCACTTCCTGCTTTTAGTTGTCATTGTTATTCAACTCAGAAAAGTCTAATCAGAAAAGCAGGTACAAAGAGAAAGAGGAAATATAATGTTGTCTCTCTCCTCCTACTCAGTTATGTGTTCAGATCTGTTCATACATCAATAATGATACCCATCTACCTGCATTTGCCCTAAGGAAGCTCAGGGTTCAGTTCTCTCTATACAGGAGATCTCCTGTATATAGGAGATCACACAATAGAAATATTTTTCCTAGCTTTAAATAGGAAAATTTGGGTGCTTCCCTCAATCACAGAATAAGGCATTTTAAAGGTGTTCATATTTAAGAGAACTATATTAGTGGAGGTAATTATACATATATGTACACATGTGGGCATGCATGCTAAATCATTTCAGTTCAGTTCAGTTCAGTCGCTCAGTCGTGTCCAACTCTGACCCCATGGACTGCAGCATACCAGGCCTCCTTGTCCATCATCACTCCCAGAGTTTACTCAAACTCATGTCCATTGAGTCAGTGATGACATCCAACCATCTCATTCTCTGTCATCCCCTTCTTCCCCGATCTTGAATCTTTCCCAGCATCAGGGTCTTTTCTAGTGAGTCAGTTCTTTGCATGAAGTGGCCAAAGTATTGTGGAGTTTCAGTTTCAGCCATCAGTCCTTCCATAGAATATTTAGGACTGATTTCCTTTAGGATGGACTGGTTGGATCTCCTTGCAGTCCAAGGAACTCTCAAGAGTCTTCTCCAACACCACAGCTCAAAAGCATCAATACTTCAGTGCTCAACTTTCTTTATAGTCCAACTCTCACATCCATACATGACTACTGTAAAAACCATAGGTTTGACTAGACAGAACTTCGTTGGCAAAGTAATGTCTCTACTTTTTAATATGCTATTAGGTTGGCCATAACCTTTCTTCCAAGGAGGAAGCATCTTTTAATCTCATGGCTGATGTCACCATCTGCATTGACTTTGGAGACCCCCAAATAAAGTCTGTTACTCTTCCCACTGTTTCCCCATCTATTTGATGTGAAGAGATGGGACCAAATGTGAAGATCTTAGTTTTCTGAATGTTGAGTTTTAAGCCAAACTTTTCACTCTCCTCTTTCACTCTCAAGAGGCTCTTTAGTTTCTCTTCACTTTCTGCCATAAGGGTGGTGACATCTGCATATCTGAGGTTATTGATATTTCTCCCAGAATTCTTGATTCCATCTTATGCTTCATCCAGTCCAGCATTTCTCACGATGTACTCTTACATATAAGTAAATAATCAGGGTGACAATATATAATCTTGATGTACTCATTTTTCTATTTGGAACCAGTCTGTTGTTCCATGTCCAGTTCTAACTGTTGCTTCCTGACCTGCATACAGGTTTCTCGAGGCAGGTCAGGTGGTCTGGTATTCCCATCTTTTTAAGAATTTTCCAGTTTTCTGTGATCCACACAGTCAAAGGCTTTGGCATAGTCAATAAAGCAAAAGTAGATGTTTTTCTGGAACTCTCTCACTTTTCCGATGATCCAGCAGATGTTGGCAATTTGATCTCTGGTTCCTCTGCCTTTTCTAAAACCAGCTTGAACGTCTGGAAGTTCACAGTTCACCTACTGTTGAAGCCTGACTTGGAGAATTTTGAGTATTACTGTACTAGCGTGTGAGATGAGTGCAATTGTGCGGTAGTTTGAGCATTTTTTGGGATTGCCTTTCTTTGGGATTAGAATGAAAACTGACCTTTTACAGTCCTGTGGCCACTGCTGAGTTTTCCAAATTTGCTGGCATATTGAGTGTAGCACTTTCACAGCATCCTCTTTCAGGATTTGAAATAACTCAACTGGAATTCCATCACCTCCACCAGCTTTGTTCCTAGTGATGCTTCCTAAGGCCCACTTGATTTCACATTCCAAGATGTCTGGCTCTAGGTGAGTGATCACACCATCGTGATTATCTGGGTTGTGAAGATCTTTTTTGTACAGTTCTTCTGTGTATTCTTGCCACCTCTTCTTAATATCTTCTGCTTCTGTTAGGTCCATATCATTTCTGTCCTTTATTGTGCCCATCTTTGCATGAAATTTTCCCTTGGTATCTCTAATTTTCTTGAAGAGATCTCTAGTCTTTCCCATTCTGTTGTTTTCATCTACTTCTTTGCATTGATCACTGAGGAAGGCTTTCTATCTCTCCTTGCTATTCTTTGGAACTCTGCATTCAGATGGGTAGATCTTTCCTTTTCCTATTGCCTTTCACTTCAGCAAAGAACATAATAGAATATTGAAACTCTTCAGCTATGTCTCAATCTTTGCGACCCTATGGATTGTAGCCCTCCTGGCTCCTCTGTCCATGGGATTCTCTAGGCAAGAATACTGGAGTGGGTTGCTATTTCCTCCTCTAGGGGATCTTTCCAACCCAGGGATCAAACCCACATGTCCAGTGGGTCCTGTTTTGCAGGCAGACTCTTTACCACTGAGCTACTGGAGAAGTCCATATACATGCATATATATAAACATGCATACATATATATATACATAAATATACATACAACTAGCATTCAAGTAATGCTTGTTTTACATATTTCTCATATGCAAGCTTATTTATTTGTCTCTAATAATGAATCTATTAGATACTATCATTATCCATTTTATAAATGAGGAAATTAAAGCATAAGAGACTAACCAGTGGTACTAATTCAAACCTAGACATTCTGGCTTTAGAATCAATGTGCAGTGAACCCTCCATTCAACCTTTTACTGTGTTATGCTTCATCTCAATAGAAAATCTTGATGCCAAGCATTTTATTACCTTATTTAATCCTCATGAAAACTGCACAGGTAAGTATTTCTATTTTCTGAATATTTGCAGGTGGGGAATAAAAGCACAATGAATTATCTCCTTTGCCAGTCACACATTTCATAAATGGTGAAGCTCAGGACTCAAAGCGAGGTCTAGATGATCTCAAAACCATTTAACATCTATAGATCTTAATTTTCCCCTAAATTCAGGAAATTTGATTTGATTTCATTAAAGACTTGGTTCAGCTCAAGAGGTCTGTGTATCAAATTCCTAGAATATTCTTTGCTGAAATTTCAACCTAAATTTAAGAAGTAACTTACAAAACAGTATTTCATTTAAAAATGATATTGCAGATAAGCTGATATTAGCCTATGATCTCTCTGACACTAATTTTTAATACACTCTTACTGCATTTTACCTTATTAATGCCAATAGGGATCCCACAATTCAGTGACAAAAAATTAGGTTCAAAGTGAGAAGAGATCTAAAATACTAATTAACTCAGTTTATATGAGAAATAGAACAGAGAAATAGGGCATAGTGAACACGAGAATAGATTTGCTGAATATTAATTGCAAAAATATATTTCTTTTTAGTTCCCTGTGACAATTTCTTCAGCAGGAATAATATTGTGAGGTTGTTTCAGTTCATAAAATAACTGTAACTCCCATTGCTTATATTAGTGATGACACAGACAATATTGAGGACCAGCTGTAATTTCATAGATGTAATATTCCATGCTTGGAAAAAGTATCTAATATTATGTACCTTTAGGTTTATAATAGAAAAAGGAATTCATCATCAGCTTAAATTATTACTAATCTGATTACTGAGTGACTCATTTAAAAGGCAAGACCATATAGGACTATAATGGAGACAATTTGGGATATGATTATATGATGAATGAATAAAGAAAGAGGGAATTAGTAAGCTAAAAAGAATCCTTAACCTGCCCGAAAGCAACTTGACACCAGAGGTATTCAAAGAAAGGTGTGAATGTAGTCAGTATTGGGCACAAGCAATAATCAGATATATAGTTAATAGGGGATTTAAAAATGATAATATGGCTAACTAAAAAGTGGCTTTACATTTTCTTATGATCATGCACTGGTAAACCCAAACATGTCAATAATAAAATATTTCTCCCAAAGAATATTTGTTGATCTAAATTCTAACCCATCCTTGCCAATCTCATTGAGTTTTGATAATATACATGTGTCAAATTCTCTCATTTTTATTATTCTTTAATAAACACATATTATATCAAAGTTAATTTTGAAAATTCCCAGTTTTATCATCTTCCTAATAAGTACAGACTCAGCAAGAATGCTCTTTTTGAAAATGATTTTTTAAGGACTCAGAATCATTGGATATCACATCCTATGAAGCCTGTGTATCCAATCACCATGTCACCATACAGTCTTCCTTTTCAAGCATAATTTATTCATAATGATAACACATTAATTTAAAACTGGGAAACAGAAGTTGAATTACTTCAAATCTGGAATTCCATGTGACAGCAGGGAGTGTCTATTTGCTTTACAATTTTGGACATCATATTGATAGCTGCTAGCGTGAAACCTAAAGAACAGAAGCATCGACAATATTTTAATTTCTGGAATCAATAAAAAATTGGATTTCCAAGAAATTCTGCCAAAATTATTTTTACCTTTAAAACCTTTTCTAAGTATTCATACACCTAAGGCTTCATGCAAAAGGGACGTTTTAAACTTGAAGTTAGTAACAAGTACTATTTTACCTCTGTGAGTGATGATGGGTTGGCAAATTAGTCCATGATGTCTACTGAACCTGAATATGTGAAGATCAACTTTAAAGATAGAGTGACTTATGGAAACACACTTAGACTGAATTATTTTAAAAACACAGCCAATAGCAAATATGCAAAAGATATGCTTATCCTGTGAGAAGAGCATTTCCTTTCTCTGGTGAGTTCAGGAAGGGTCTGTAATCACTTCAGTGAGTGAGTGTAGAGGATTCATATACAAAGAATTTGGACTAAATGGTCTTTCAATTCTATGTCTCAACCCCTAAAGCAAAGCATTTCCTTTTTGAGACTTTCTCAAATAGAAAATGCAATTGTGTGTCTAATATAAAATGAGTCTACATTTCATTAGGTAAATATTACTCCGTTTACTCTAGTTTCATTGACATAAAATACACAGGTTTATCTCTCAGAAGGGCTCCAATGAGCCCTACATTCATTCAAGGGTATCTAAAAAAATAATATTGCAATTACATTATAACCCAAAGTATTAAGGGACAAAGCAAAATTTGGCTGATTGTTTGAACCAGACATCAATAAGAATGTTTGCTTTAGCTACAGTTTTCCTAGTCTATGTTGCTACTATTCATGTCTCAAAGTACCAATTTAATTATAATACCTTTCAACTACTGTCTCTGATTTTACATTCAGTATGATGTTTTTTAAAAATTACATTATTAAAAGAGTATAAGGGAAGAACTGTAACTGAGGCCCAATATTATTTGCTGCTTTGACATGTGGTGACATTGGTAAGGCCTCACCTAGCGTGAGTCGAGTTTTTTTCCTCATTCTGCTCCTTCAGATAAGATCCCCTGGGCACTCAGCCTTTCTTGTCAGAAGACCAGGCCTAACCCCGGTTTATGCACAAGTGGCAGGTTTCGCCAGCCCCTGGAATTTCTCAAACAAATCAATCACATTCTCCTGCAGTAGTCCAAGGCACTCTCCACCCACCTGAGACTATACATCCAGCTTCCCACCGTCCTTCGTTGTTCAGTTTATCCCACAGTGCGACCTCTGTGTGGCCCTCTGGAGTGCGATGTCCTCCCCCAGGCATGCGCACAGGTGGCTAAGAAAAAGCAGTCGAGCTTCTCCGCCCTGTGCAGTGAAAAGATATTCTATGTTCCAGTCATCCCAGACCCTAGAGTGGGAAGCCCCCCTCATCAGCGGAGTGAACGATGGGTAGTTACACAAGAAGAAACTGCCGTGACATTTCTAGATGCGTATGTCTCTGTTTTATTGGCTAGTTACATCTTAGACATTTCAGTGTATTTATAATAGAGTATTCTTAGTTTTTTAAAAGAACTGAATCTCATTAAATCCTTCAAAACAGAGCCAGTTATCTTTTCAGGTTTTTCAAAAAGTACTCTCTTATTGTGGAAGTAGTATATATTTAATCTTCTGTAACAGAAAAAAGAGAGAAAATGTGCCTTTTTCGTGGTAAAAGAAAAAGAAGCCACACTTGCATGACCATCACAGTTTGGGAACAAAATTAAGAGAAGGCTTTCTTTATTGTGTATGCATGTGTGTGTTTGTGTATATCTATATATGTATGTCTCTCTCTTTTCTCCTTGCTTTCTTCATTTTCTTGTATCAACTAAGGGACACTGATTCATGTTTCCTTACATACATTACTATTTTAAAATCATATTTGGTCTTACTGATATATAATTTACAATACATCTGCCCTAACTAGTGAGATTTTTTAAACAAACACATTGTTAAGCCTAGATAGATGTATATGTGTATGAGTGTGTAAATATATTTAAATTTGTTCCATTTTTTTAAATGTAGAGTTTTGGAGGAGCAAATAATTCTCAATTCTTATTTTTCTACATTAGCAATAAATTTCAGATAAAAAGACAACCCTTTGTAAACTTTGTGAGTCAATCTGTGTTCTAAACTGAGTGTTACTTGTTTTATTATGTGTGACATGATCAGAGGCAAAATAATTTGTGGCACCTCAGTCATGTGCAATAACCATTTCACATCAAAAAGCAAATAACCAATCTGACTTTTACTATTACACGGTTCATAAGAAATGTGGTTACTAGACCTGAAGCAGCAAGCAAGCATGAAATGCAATATTGTTTAATACTGGATATAAAAATTATTTGTGAAGAAAAAAAAAGGAAAAAAATCTCAAAAGGAAAGTGGTTGGTAAATTGGTACAAAAGGAAACCCTGGAGAAATAAAGTCTCTTAGAAATTACATTACTGTAGCTCCCGGTCCCATTGGTGACTGCTTGACTTCCTGGTACATGGAATTGAGCAAACAGCAATTAATAAACCAAAGACGATAACTCTGCCCGTCATCTAGTTTTCTTCAAAACAGTGTGGAAGCTTTGATGTGAGAGAATCTCTTTCATTAGGAGGGAGTCTAGAGAAAATACAAACACTGTACTTTGATCAAGTTTCTCCAAGGACCATAAATATTTTCTGGCCTGAAAATTAAAGAGATTTGAAATTGTGTAAAATATTTGAGAAGGGTAATATTTAATATTACCCAATCCACCAAAGGACTATATAAGTCAGAGAATTAGAATCAGGGAATTTTAATAAAGAGAGCCTCTGAAACTTTTGTAAAGAGACTTGAGAAAGTTAGCAAATACTTTTCTCTCTATTGGTTTTAAAGTGCTTAAACATAAAACATTTTTTTTTCTAGGAGGATTGGGCAAAAAAGCATAGGGACATCTATGAAGTAAAAAGAAATGTATTCAAATAACTTGCTGCATAGTTTTTTCTTTTTTTAAATGGCAGCTCAACAACTGCAGATGAAGCTGAGTTGTTTCAAGGGTGAAAGCTGTCAATTCTGAAGTAAATTATTTTTGATGACTACAATCAATTCATGACAGATAAGTAAGCTAGATGAGGACGCATACATATGAAACTACTTCCAAAATTGTAACTTTTTCCAATAAATAAGGCATGGATGTTTGTTTATATAAGAGTTAGCTTAAAACTGCACTGCTTTCTATCAAACTGCATTATGTTTTTAATCCACAAAATATTTTTTGCACAACTTCTAATACTAACAAGAAGTTATCTTTGTCTGATAGAGTCTGGTAGTTTAATAATCATAGTAAAAATCATAAATACAGTAAAAATATGTCAATTGTCACTAAAAATACAAATTAATTCATGTAGGATTACAAAGGAAGGAAGTAGTAGGTATTTAACGAATTTTTAACACTTTAGGAAGAATGGTTCATTCGGGAGGCAATTAAAGGATTACATACAACAGACATGGATGGCCTGAGTGGTGTGAGGGTGACTGAACAGCCCTGAGAGTAGGGAGGTTGAGTTTGTTTGAACTGGGTTCAGATTGACAAGAGGTTGGGTTTCTTGTCAAAATGTAAGAAAAAGTAAATGTTGAAGAAGTAAATATAATGGAGGATGAAAAGTTCCAGGCTGAATACTGCTTTACATTTTTAAGCAACAGAAAACCACTAACAGCTTAAGTAGAAGGATTTGTAAAGACCTAATACTCTGAGGATGTTATTTTTTCATCCAACTTTTCCTAACTAGGAGACTTCCATCTTGTCTAAAAATTGCATGTATTTGTGTGTATGTTTGTGTGTGTACACAGCAGTTTGGAGTTAAAGTATCCATGCTCAGTTGCTAAGTCATGTCTGACTCTTTGCAACCCCATGGGCTGTAGCCTGCCAGGCTCCCTCCCTGTCTATGGGATCGTCCAGGCAAGAATACTGGAGTGGGTTACCATTTCTTCCTCCAGGGGATCTTCCCAACCCAGGGATCAGACTGCTGTCTCCTGCATTGGCAAGTGGATTCTTTACCACTGAGCCCCACCAGGGAAGCCCAATACCTAAGAGTTTTCTAAACTAGATTCTCTGACTAGCAGCTTCTGAAATCCCAGAGTTAGAGTTTGATCTTTTGAAATTCTTTCATTTAAAAAAGTTAATTTTTCTGTCACCTCACATGTCCAGTTCATTCATCAATTTACTTTTAGTGATTTAGAATATACAATGGATTGGATTTTTTTCCTTGTTCTTACTAGTATCACTAATATCATTATTAATGTACTCCTTAATCTCTCATCCACTTAACCATCAGATTAGAATATCTTTAATTTAACTTACTATTGTGTCTGTATATGTTTCTATTATTTTTTCACATTTTACTTCATTTCAGATTGAAATAGCATTAGGGATTATCTTTGTCCCAAGCCATGAAACATGGGTGAAGACTTTTCTCCTAGCTTGTTCCATTACGGCCCTTTATCCTCTCTGGAGTGATCAGTTTCACTCACCAAATAGTTTCTCTGTCCCTAAAAACAGCCCTTTAGTAATGATTTTCTGTTTCTTACATGTAACAGTTGCTTTGGCAACTCAGAATTTGGGAGCAAAATCCTCCCATTTTCCCTGGTTTCTTACTCTATGGAGTAGAATGTAAATAATTAAAGAAGGCTCAGTAGTAACTGGAAAATATTGATATTTCTAGATGAGTAAATTCCCTTAAAAATAGAATGGAAACAGATGAAATTTTAAATTTTGTAGTAGACACACACACACAAAAAGGAATTGGTGATACTAATTTTAATAAAATATTTTGTTTAACCCAATCTGCATAAAATATTGATGCTCAATATGTAGTTGATAATAAAAATTATTAATGAGGTAGTTTACATTCTTTTCTTCACATGGTGTAATCAGGTCTACATTTTAAATTTACTGATCATTCTAATTCAGATTTGGGCTTCCCTGGTGGCTCAGAGGTTAAAATGTCTGCCTCCAATGCAGAAGACCCAGGTTTGATTCCCGGGTGGGGAAGATCCCCTGGAGAAGGGAATGGTAACCCACTCCACTATTCTTGCCTGGAGGATCCCATGGACAGAGGAGCCTGGTAGGCTACAGTCCACGGGGTGGCAAAGAGTTGGACATGACTGAGCGACTTCACTTTCACTTTCTAACTCAGATTAGTGCTTCATAGCTACATGTAGCTCATGACTCACTGGACAATGGGGCTTTAATCATTGTCTAATCATTATTCCCATTTCCTGGAAGAATAAATCTCATGTACTGGCTGAGCTATTAGTGAATTTTCAGTCTATAAATGAGAAAGTTATTGAATTAATAATCCTTTACATCTACATGATGGGAAAGTTATCCTGAAGGAAATCTTTATGCTATAAATCCTCTACAGATTCAATTCCATAAATATCCAAGCAATTGGGACGCTTTTGAAAACACTCTAGAAGGAGATGCATGCAAGCTAAGTCACTTCAGTTGTGATCTGAGTCTGTGCGACTGTATGGACTGTAGCCTGCCAGGCTCCTCTGTCCGTGGGATTCTCCAGGCAAGAATACTACAGTGGACTGCCATGCCCTTCTCCAGGGGATCTTCTGTACCCAAGGATTGAACCGGAGTCTCTTATGTCTCCTGCATTGGCAGGCGGTTTCTTTACCACTAGCACCACCTGGGAAGCCCAGAAGGAGATATCATTAAGCTATTGAATCCTCTTTTTCTCTGGTCTTTTTGTAGAAAAAGAATGGTGCAAATTATTCACCTGACATCAAGAGAAACTGTCTAGGGCTTTTGCTTCATAACATTAGTCAAAGAGAAGCTTACTATGCTAGGAAGATCTCACAAGAGGAGTGCTGATAAAGCTATACCCTGAAACCATCTCCCCCTTTTCTCAATTGGATCTCACACAGAATTGGGTTCTCTCCATTTCTTTCTTTATCACACACTCCTATCATTGGTTCATACATAGATCATTTTCATTTCTTTAGTCAGCTAATCAGTTATTTTTAATAATGCAATAACAATCTAATGACCTACCTCCATACACAAAATCTAGAATCTTGACAATAACCTACAGGTAACCATACTGGTTGTGCCTCTCATCTTCCCCAAAGTAAGTGCCCTATCTCACTCCAGTTAACTATAATTTTGACTCCCTTGTTCATAAATTCCTTACTTTCTACTTTTGTATAGCTTTATTAAGCTTATAAGAATGTCTGAAAATACATTTTTTTAATGTTTCAAATTTATAGAATAGTATGCTGTTTGTACGGAGAAGGCAATGGCACCCCACTACAGTACTCTTGCCTGGAAAATCCCATGGACAGAGGAGCCTGGTAGGCTGCAGTCCATGGGTAGCACAGAGTTGGACACAACTGAAGCCACTTAGCAGCAGCAGCACCATGCTGTATGTAATAATCTGGGAAAACTTTTTACTATTACAATTTTCTTATGTAATAATCTGGGAAAATGTTTTATTATTACAATTGTCTAAGATTTGTGATATTGTGTAGCTTTATAGTTCATTTGTTACAAATGCTATGTATTTCATTGTGTATCTTTTCAGTTTCATTGATCTACTCTCCCACTGATACATGTGACATCATTTCCAGGTTTGTGCTACTGTGAATCATGCTGCTACAAGCAATCCTGTATATTTCCTGCTGTGCATATACACCTTATTCTTTTTCATTTAATCACTCAACACACTTAAATCACCACCCCTCACCATGCATCAATAACATTTTCCTGCTGTTACTTTTTTTTTTTTTTTTTTAGCAAAGACATGATGCTCAATATCCTCCTTGACAAGTAGAATGTGTTTAGAACTTCAGGGCTCCTAAAAATAAATAATCTGATTTTTGACTCTCCTAATACCTAGAGCCAGAGAAGGCAATGGCACCCCACTCCAGTACTCTTGCCTGGAAAAACCCATGGACACAGGAGCCTGGTAGGCTGCAGTCAATGAGGTCGCTAAGAGTCAGACACGACTGAGCGACTTCACTTTCATGCATTGGAGAGGAAATGGCAACCCACTCCAGTGTTCTTGCTTGGAGAATCCCAGGGACGGGGGAGCCTGGTGGGCTGCCGTCTATGGGGTCGCACAGAGTCGGACACGACTGAAGTGACTTAGCAGCAGCAGCAGCAATACCTAGAGCCAGACATCCTGGAATGTGAAGTCAAATGGGCCTTAGAAAGCATCACTACAGGGTCTTCCCAGTGCACCAGGCCCGAGCACTTGTCTCATGCATCCAGCCTGGGCACTGGGAAGACCCAGAGGAATCAGATGGAGAGGGAGGTGGGAGGGGGGATCGGGATGGGGAATACATGTAAATCCATGGCTGATTCATGTCAATGTATGACAAAAACCACTACAATATTGTAAAGTAATTAGCCTCCAACTAATAAAAATAAATGGAATAAATAAATAAATGAAAAATACATTAAAAAAAGAAAAAAAAAAAGAAAGAAAGCATCACTACAAACAAAGCTAATGGAGGTGATGGAATTCCTGTTCAGCTATTTCAAATCCTGAAAGATGATGCTGTGAAAGTACTGCACTCAATATGCCAGCAAATTTGGAAAACTCAGCAGTGGCCACAGGACTGGAAAAGGTCAGTTTTCATTCCAATCCCAAAGAAAGGCAATGCCAAAGAATGCTCAAACTACTGCACAATTGCACTCATCTCACACGCTAGTAAAGCAATGCTCAAAATTCTCCAAGCCAGGCTTCAGCAATACAAGTGAACCGTGAACTTCCGGATGTTCAGGCTGGTTTTAGAAAAGGCAGAGGAACCAGAGATCAAATTACCAACATCTGCTGGATCATCGAAAAAGCAAGAGAGTTCCAGAAAAACATCTACTTTTGCTTTATTGACTATGCCAAAGCCTTTGACTGTGTGGATCACAGAAAACTGTGGAAAGTTCTTAAAAAGATGGGAATACCAGACCACCTGACCTGCCTCTTGAAAAACCTGTATGCAGGTCAGGAAGCAACAGTTAGCACTGTACATGGAACAACAGACTGATTCCAAATAGGAAAAGGAGTACATCAAGGCTGTATATTGTCACCCTGCTTATTTAACTTATATGCAGAGTACATCATGAGAAACGCTGGGCTGGAAGAAGCACAAGCTGGAATCAAGATTGCTGGGAGAAATATCAGTAACCTCAGATATGCAGATGACACCACCCTTATGGCAGAAAGTGAAGAGGAACTGAAGAGCCTCTTGATGCAAGTGAGAGAGGAGAGTGAAAAAGTTGGCTTAAAGCTCAACATTCAGAAAACTAAGATCATGACATCTGGTCCCATCACTTTATGGCAAATAGATGGGGAAACAATGAAAAGAGTGTCAGGGCTCTTTTTTGGGCTCCAAATCATTCCAAAATCACTGCAGATGGTGCTTGCAGTCATGAAATTAAAAGACGCTTACTCCTTGGAAGGAAAGTTATGACCAACCTAGATAGCATATTAAAAAGCAGAGACATTGCCAACAAAGGTCCATCTAGTCAAGGCTATGGTTTTTCCAGTGGTCATGTATGGATGTGAGAGTTGGACCATAAAGAAAGCTGAGTGCCGAAGTATTGATACTTTTGAACTGTGGTGTTGGAGAAGACTCTTGAGAGTCCCTTGGACTGCAAGGAGATCCAACCGGTCCATCCTAGAGATCAGTCCTGGGTGTTCATTGGAAGGACTGATGCTGAAGCTGAAGCTCCAATACTTTGGCCACCTCATGCGAAGAGCTGACTCATTGGAAAAGACCCTGATGCTGGGAGGGATTGGGGGCAGGAGGAGAAGGTTATGACAGAGGATGAGATGGCTGGATGGTGTCACCGACTTGATGGACATGAGTTTGAGTAAACTCCAGGAGTTGGTGATGGACAGGGAGGCCTGGCGTGCTGCAATTCATGGGGTCACAAAGAGTTGGACACGACTGAGTGACTGAACTGAACTGAACTGAACTGAACTGAATAGTTAGCTTTCATATTAATTTATGTAATACTAAAAACAGTGGCAAACAGTTTTTTCCCTGTTTGGAAAACTTCTTAAGAACAAACTAAAATTTTTATTGAGGAGGAATAATATTTTTTAATATAGTGAACAGTATATGTGTCCAAGATTCTTAGTAGTGATTTCTCTAACTCATACTATTTCTGATCATCTAAAAGCTCAATAAATCTCTTTCTCATTTATCATTTAAGTACTTTTCTACTCTGACTTTATTCAAAGTTATTCTCTGAGAGATTGAAAACACAACTCATCTTATTTCTCCATGAGATTTTCTTTCAAATCTTCCTTCTAGTATTAAGAATAATTTTAGTTGCTCAGGCTAATTGTTGCATAAGCTCTTTAAATATTCTTACTCATAAGCAGAATGCAGAAATCTCAACATCACTGAATTTGGGACAGAAAAACAAGTTCTGTGTCACGGTTCTGGGAAAATATCCAATTTTCACACACCATCTATTCCTTTAATTGTAGACAGAGATTGGCCTATTCAGGCAACTTAGCAATTGTGAGTGATCAGGGCATAGTTACTCTGAATCTGGAGTTTAGATAAGTATTCTTTCTCTGGGCAATCAGGATACTAAGTTCCAGAGAAATAACCACTTTAAAGTTAGTTGAGGAAAGCCAAGTAGAGTAAAAATGAAATGAAGGTGAAAGAAAATTGGGAATAAGTAAATCAGGGTATTACAAAATGTATTGGTGGGTGTTTGCCACCCCTTTAGACATGGATGCGAGTTTTACAGTGTCCTATGGTATCTGCAAGGACAAACAGAAACAGGTCTTAACGAAGAGAATACATTCTTAACAAGGAGAATATATTTTCACCAACTAATGAAGAATACATTCAGTAACTAGAGAATGGGATAAAATATTCCTGACTCTCCCTTCTGGAAACAAGTCCAGAGGAAGGCTTTCAGTAATTGCTTCTTCCTTATTTGGACTCTCTTCCATCTTCTTACTATCCCAAAGCATTATTCACTACCACCCCAAGGATGCGACTCCATATTGGGGCCACATACTAATTCAGGTATAGGGTGACTCCACCATAGAAGGGAGATTTTAGCTTGTGGACATTGGCCAAGGACAGCTTCTAGATAAGACACTGAAATAAAAAAAATTTTTTTTTTTTTCTCCGCAATATTAGTAAAAAAGGGGCTGGGGCCTTACCCATCTAAGTATGAGTGTGCAAGGACAAAGATGGTACATGTGACCAAAAAAATCTTCTGCTTTACATGCTTTTGTTTGTCTTAAAGGACTGCAAACAGGACAGATACAAATTTTATTCAAGTCATACAGCTCCTTTAAATGTGAATATTGTAATTTATAAAAACACTAAAATATAATTATTTATGAACATGGAGCTAAGTATCATATATTTAAATATATGAAAGTAAATATTAAAAATGGTGGAAAGAGTTGAAAGTAATTACTGAGGAAAGGGAATATTTGGAAGGAAGTTGTGGGACAAATGACTACCATTTTCAGATGCCTTTTGTTTTGTTTTTTAGTTACATGTTATCAAAAATAAAAGTTTAAAACTTGTGAAGATTGAATATTTTGTCCTGTCTGTAATAAACATGTGGTTTTGAAAAGACAGACTCAACATGTGTGTGTTAGTTGCTCAGTCGTGTCAGACTCTTTGTGATCCCATGGACTGTAGCCCAACAGGCTCCTCTGTCCATGGAATTCTCTAGGCAAGAATATTGGAGTGGGTACCATTTCTTCTCCAGGAGATCTTCCTGACCCAGGGATCAACCCAGGTCTCCTGCATTGCAGGCAGATTCTTCACCATATGAGCCACGAACATAGTTCTCTCTTAAAACTTATTTTTCAATGGAAATTCACTACTTGTAAAATTCTGAGGAAAATAATTATATGTGTTAATGCACCATGAAAATGTCTATTGAGTCAAAAGATGCACATAAACAAAAGGGTACACCTCTTCTATTCATTTAGTGACTATTTCATGGAGAAGATATGATTTGATGTGGATCTTAAGCTGACTTTGAGAAAAAGTTCAACATATTAAACAGAAAGAAAAGGCACTGGCAGAAATAGAAGCTGGATAATGCAAAACTCAAGATGGGAACTGGGCTTAGATGATTTTTGTATTCCAGAATTTGTATCATAAATTATTGTATGATAAGAGTTAAGACTGTGGTTAATTGCTGAATTAACATTGTATTGTTTCTCAAAAATTGGGCTATAGTGTGTTCTCATATGATTAACCCACTGCAGCATTACAAAAATCCTGATATGTACTCAGCATAGGTAAAAGTGTCACCTCATTATAAGAACTAATTTAAGAAGAGTAACATTGCAGGTTGCCTTTGTTAATTCAGTCCAGAAGGTTCGGATAGTGAAAATGAAAGTTGCTCAGTCATGTCTGACTGTGACCCCATGGACTATACAGTTCACAGAATTCTCCAGGTCAGAATACTGGAGTGGGTAGCCATTCCCTGTTCCAGGGAATCTTCCCAACCCAGGGATCGAACCTAGGTCTCCCACATTGCAGGCAGATTCTTTACCAGCTGAACCACCAGGGAAGTCCAAGGTTCAGATAAATTACACAAGAAAAATGTCAGTCTACAGGCTTGAGAGGAACTTCTGGCTTTATCTCTGGTGCTAATCTACCCAGCCCTCTCCAAAGCTAAAGAAGTTATCTCATTCAGAATTAGTTGTGTTAAGAAATATGCTAAAATAATATAACTGATCTTGCATTCAAGTTTGGTGGATCCAAATTTTGGGTAGAATGCAGTAAATAAGCATCATAAATGATAAATTCCACGTTGTTCAGAATGAGAAAGATATTTTAGAGCTTGAATAAAAGTAACTGACAGGGTTACCTTAATAAGATGCTAAGTTGAGAGATCTTTTCTGGTGGTAAATTCACCATTCATTAGAAGGAACTGACTATTTTTATAGAGGAAGATATATATACCACTTAAGCAAAGAGCATGATAGTCTACATTTATCATGGTCTGGGCAGAAAAAATTCAAATTGTTTTAAAGGAGATACACAGTGATTAGTTCACTCAGAAAAAAAAAAAAAGTTGAAGATGAATTTATTGATTTTGATGAGCTCACTTTTAAGCTGATATTGTGAAGGATCAAATGCACTGGAATTTAAAGAGATAATTTAGGTCCTTGGCTAAGAGGAGACTCTGCCTTGGGCCCGCCGGTGTAATAAACTGCACTCCACTATCTGCACTGTCCTTCTGAGTGAGTTTGTTTCCCGGAAAGCATGGCTACAACATCTGGTGCATTGGCCAGGAAACTCCTCACTTTGAGGAGACAGGTCTCATTTGAGGCCACCCTGAGGCTTTGTAGCTTGAATCTCCTAGAGTGGGGAAGGCGCCTTGCTCCTCTGGAAGGATTCTGCTTTTCAACGCCCAGACCTTTCATGTCAGCAAGTAGTGGACAGCAGCAGGGGAACTGAGCACTCAGAAGGAAGAAGGCATACCACGTGACCTGGAGGACGCCGAGTGGACCACCCGAAGGACCCCACCGACCCACGGGAAACCAAGATCATTCTGAGGAGGAAGAAGAAAACGAGGTCCCGGACGAGCCCTCTACAGGATGGAGCTGGGTAAACGACTCCTGCTGCTCGGCCTCACCAATGCAATTCTGAACTTGGGTATGTGGGGCTATGCCCCTGTCAGTAATAGACAGACTCCCCTGGTGGGTATCGCCACTCCGTTATGGGGACTTTAACAACAGAAAGGCCTCTCTCTCACCAACCATAACCTTTCTCTGCTCTCCTGGTGTAAGAAGAAGCCATCAATGGGCCAGGGACATAGGGTTACATTTAACATGAACACCAGCCTTATGGAGATAACAAAGGCTTATATCTCATATATGAGAATTAAAGAGGAAAAGGGCTCCCTTACAAAAGGGGGACAGGCCTCCCAGTACCTTGAGCAATACTACCAGGTCTGGGATGAATATTTCTGGATGACTCCTGAGAAAGGACAGTTGATTGCCCCTGCTACTATTTGCTGGGAACAAAAAGAACAGAAAGTTGGATTTAGAGACTGTCCCCTAGACCCAAAAGAATTGTTATTTGTGCCCTGAACAATGTAAACAAATCTTGGAAGTTACCTATCACCCCAATCAGTCTGCTCAGTGGCCCGGTTCCGACTGCCCTGGAATCCGCTGGGTAGCCCCCAATGGGACCCAGCGGCTCTGTGGGTTTAACTTATGGCCATGGTTACCAGTTGGCTGGGTGGGGCGTTGCACATTAGGATTTGCTTTCGCCCATGGCAGAATTAAGCCTAGCCTACACCAGCCTCCAGTAAACCTGCCTTATCTGCATGCAAGATGGACACGATCTGTGTTCCAATGGTATGACTATCTTGCTGCCTTGTTTGTACCCTCTGTAGGGACAATGGATATCATGGTTAAGGTAGAGGCCTTAATTAATTTCACTAAACAGGCCCTCTTAGACAGTACTAAAGCCATTCAAGCTTTGAACGAAGAACAGATTCAGATGAGGAAGGCAGTAATTCAAAATAGGATGGCATTAGACATACTCACAGCAGCCCAAGGAGGGACTTTGGCGAATGGTGTGTACATCCCTGACCTGTCTGAAGATGTATCTGCTGCCTTGGAGGATATGCAAAATCAAGTGAAAGCCATGTCTAATGAACTGTTGTTATAGTAATCTTGATCATACTGCTTTGTGGGCCCTGCTTCCTACAGTGCATTCTCTCATGTGGGTGGCAGGAGGGCTAAGGTACAATATATCTCAATAAATGATGCTCGTTATGGAAACTAAGAGCATCAAGAGGGGGGAATGAAGAAGGAATTCATAGGGCCTGGACTCCATCTCAGGCCTGTCCGTGCTGATCGTGCTACGCTACCTCTCCAATAGACTCTGAACTCTGTGCTTAGCGCCTGTGGGAATGACAATGGAAGGATAAGACCCCCTCTGGGCAGGGGAATCTTGAAAATCACATCCAGGTTACTCATTGCCTAAGAGAAAACAGACACTAATCACCCCCGCCTCTGGACAGTATCTATCGGAATGTAACCACAGGCTAATTGATTATTAACTGTTTGAACACATAACACGTGAATGATGGGGTTATTGTGATTGTATTTACCCTTCCTTTGTAAGCCTCAAGGGATTTGGGCTGGTGGGTTTGGACACGTACACATGGGGTATAAAGGATTTTCACAAATGCTGGTTGGGGTCCTTGGCTAAGAGGAGACTCTGCCCTGGGCCCGCCGGTGTAACAAACTGCACTCCACTAAAAAATAAATAAATAAAAAAAATTTAAAAAATAAATAAAGAGATAATTTAGTTCAGGCTAATACAATACAATACAATAGGGAGAAATTTGATTAATGAGGAACAAGCATCTCAAAGAAAAGGTAGAAGCAACAAACAAGGGATCATCAGCTTACTTTACAGAATCTTGGAGATTATTCAAGATGACATACTGAAAACACAAAATTATTTAAATAAATAAATTTAAATTGAATAATCATTCAATTTTATTTAACACAAATTTATATGTTTAGTAATCTTAAGTATTTAATCCGATTTATGCTAGCTTATTCAATTAGATTAGGAAGAACATACTCATAGAAAATAAAAATCTATATTTCTATTACATTATTTCATATTATGTCAGAGCACACAGCTATCTCTATTAAACCAGAAATATTGTACTAATTTTGTTTGCCAAATTGTACCTAAATTATGCAAATGTGAATTTTTAGAATCTTTTTGAGTTAGATTCTATGAGTATATTTTATTTAGCACATTGAAAATATTAGAAGTCCAATTTTCTCACTTTCTGTTTTTTAACAGATATTCGATTTATGTAAGCACTTTTTTGTCTCTAAGACACTCAAAAGAGATCTCCTTTAAGAGATTTCACAATCTACCAATGTTCAGCTACCCAAAGGGTACAACACAGATCAAGTTATTGAAAAAAAAAAACAGGCCAAATACATGCAGTTCTACCTGGTGTCTTTGGGTACCTGTGCTTGCTCTATTTTGAGAAGACTGCTGTACACATCTAAAGATGCATCTCATTCACAGGCCTGTCCATATCCACACTTTTCTTCCCAAGTTTATTCTGGAAATGGTGATTTGTCTACATGCAAAGAAAGGAACTTCTAGGATTTGGACAGTGTTATTAAGAATACCCATAAAATAATTGGGCAGTTGCATAATTTTCCATTTACTGTTTATCTTATATTTCTAAATCAAAGAGGAACCAGTTGGGGAAAAGACAGGTTCTCCCTATGCATTTTTATATAGGCTTACACTCTTGGTACAAGTGTATTGGGATAGCATATGTAATCTCTTTTGGTATAGCAGGATGTATTAATAACTAGTCAATATAATTAACTGAAATTACTTTATTCACTTGTATCAGCCTTGCCGTCAGTCTAATTCTTTTCCATATTATGAAATTTGATTGATTGTTAGTCTTAATTTTCTTTATGTGCGTGAGTGTGTATTTATTTATTTTGTCTTGGTTGCTACTTTGATAGCAATTTAGAAAAGAGAGTCAATGGATGCTGGCCAGGTGCCATTTTAAGCTTGAATTTTTAGGCATCAGGTTTTAAAGTCCAGAGTACTGCTGCCAAAGTGTTTTTCCAAATTTTTGCCAACCACATGCTATGTTAAAGGGACTGACATTGTCGTCGTTTCATTGTCTGTTTTTGCTAGTTTTATCTGTGGAAATGGTAATTTATCTTTACATTTTTCATACATGTATGTAACTAGACTAATGAACAGTGTGAAACAATCAGTACTTATACTATTAGAATTATACTATATTATGATAATTAGTATTTACACTATAAGGAATGGGATTTCCCTGGTGGCTCAGACAGTGAAGAATCTGCCTGCAATGCAGGAGACCTGGGTTTGATCCCTGGGTTGGCAAGATCCCCTGGAGAAGGGAAAGGCTACCCACTCTAGTATTCTTTCCTGGATAATTCCATGGATAGAGGAGCCTGGCTGGCTATAGTCAAAGAGTCAGACATGACTGAGTGACTAACACACTTACTATAAGGAATAGTAACTTGATGACATAAAAGGATACAGTTTTTGAGAATTTCTCAGGAGGAATATGCTTGGACACTTAGTTCAAAGTTGTCTGTAATGTGTTATATGAATTCCATAAATGATACACAAGGAGAGATTAGAGGAGATAGAAATATATTTTGGGTGGTTACAGAAGACTTCATAGAGAGATAATGTCAGAATAAAGAACTGGAGGAATGATAGGATAGTAAAATGAGTTGCAAGGGGCATACCAAGGGGAAAAACTGATGTGATCAACCTTCCAGAGTTGGGGGTAGTGCAAGACATTCTTATGTCTTTGGCATACTGGGTTTATGTATAGGAGATACAGGTGATGTTTATAAATGCAAATAGTATCTTGGGAGCAGACAATTTGTATTGGGCAAATACTAGGAAATAAATCTGGAAACAAAGATATTGGGTAGATTTTGAAAGATACTTAATGAGTTAGCCAATATGCCTTGTAAAGTGTTCAACCAAGCTATATAATCAAAGCTTTAAAAATGTAATTGTGAAATAAGTGTAGTCAGTTACTTGAGGCCAAATGGGAGTAAAGAGGCTATTGGAAGGATATTCTCGTACAAAGGTGTGTGTTTTAAAAAAGCACCTAAGTTAAGATAACTAGAGGGGAAGAAAAAGATAAATACAAGAGCCATTTTCAAGTAAAAAGCAACACGATATGGAGCAGGAGTAAACGAAGCAAAATATAATAGTGGGCAAGTATAATTCTAAGGCTTCAAATCTAGATATACTGAAATGTGGTGGTACCATTGGCAAAATAAGAAGGAAGTTGATGTGAAAAACTGATTTGCATTTTATGAATAATTAATTCCTTTGTTATTGTGGTTGGAAAGAACTTAATTTAGCTAAATTAAGACATTTTCAATGAAACTATCCAATTTTTGATAAGTCAATGTGAACATTATTATAAATGTTCCTTTACCTATGTTTGGAAAGAAACATATAGGGATGATGGTATAACATTTAAATATGTCATTTGCTTGCTGGAGAGGGTGTGGAGAAAAGGGAACTCTCTTACATTGTAGGTAGGAATGTAAATTGGTGCAACCACTATGAAAAACAGTATGGAGGTTCCTCCAAAAACTAAAGTTGCCAAATGATCCAGCAATTCCACTCCTGGGCATATACCCAGACAAAATTAAGATATATAGAGTTCTGCATTCATAGAAGCACTATTTACATTAGCCAAGACATGGAAACAATCTAAATGTCCATTGACAGGTAAATAAATAAAGAAGATGTGCTATTATATATACACAAAAACATTACTCGGCCATAGAAAAGAGTGAAATAATGCCATTTACAGCTACATGGATAGACCTAGAGGTTTCACACTAAGCAAAGTAAGTCAGAAAGAGAAAGACAAATACCATATGATATCACTTTTATATGAGATCTAAAATATGACAGAAATGAACATATCTGTAAAACAGAAACAGACTTACAGACACAGAGATTAGATGTGTGGTTTCCAAGGGGGAGAAGGATGGGAGAGGGCATGATTGGGAGTTTGGGATTAGCAGATAAAAAATTATTACATCTAGAATGGATAAAAAACAAGGTCCTACTGTATAGCACAGAAAACTATATTCAGTATCTTGTGATAAACCATAATGGAAAAAAACATATATGCATGTATATGTGTATAACTGAATCACCTTGCTGTACCGTGGAACTTAGCACAACAGTGTAAATCGACTACACTTCATACATTTTTTTTTTTAAGTTACATTTCTAAAAAAAATAAAGTTGGCATTTGCTAATCATCAGGAGGTATGTTTTAAATATCTTACAATTTTGTCTTTTACTTCAGTAAAGCTGAAAATTTTTAAAACTAAAGTCATTTGTTAAATGACTCAGTTATGGGCATGGATATTTATTCATTATGAAATATGTATTTTTAATATTCAGTTCTATTGGCAATCACAACTATGTGAAGTGGAATGGAATTTTATTCAAGATAGAAAGAATAATTTCTCATTCTTAGGTCCCAAGAAATGCTAGGAGTTATATTCCATGTTAATTATTTCAGTGAGAAAAGTAAAAATAAACAGGCCACCCTTTTAACACTATGTTTTATTATAGTAAGTAGAATTATCAGCAACATTTCCCAGTTTTTTTTTTCTTATTTGACTTTCCCATCTGTTATTTTTTATGCTTCACACCTGCTGAGTTTCTGAAAACTAGAGAAATCAACTTTTTTTTTGCAAAGATGTATATTTATGCATTGCTTTGTTCTGAAACTAATAAAATTCGAAAATGCTACTTAAGATTGTGTGGTCTCTTGTGGAAAATGGGAATTATCTCAATAAATTAAACTAAATTACCTCTCTTGACTGGAATAAAGTAATATTTTGATATGACCATTAGCATGTATATATTAGTTGATTTACTTTGTAATTTTTGTTATGTATAACAAGAGCAAAATATATATTCACCTTTATAAATTATACTTAACTTTTTAATATAAGACTACTATATTAAGTTTTACTGTTCAACTGTGAATAACTGTTTCTATAAGTTCTGGGAGCCTCTAGCAAATTATGGAACCCAAGGAGGGGGACCTGGCAAGCTCTGATTTAGAGCCAGTTAATCAAAAGTACAGGTAACAACTTAGACTTGCAATTGGAGTCTAAAGTCCAACGAGGGGCTCATGGGAAACTGCAGTCTATAGCCGGTTAGACCGAAGCACAGAGGGCAACCTGGGCTTGCAACTGACATCCGGAGCTGGGAGGAGGGTGCTCAGTCTTGTGGGACTGAGCCCTTAACCTGTGGAATCTGGCCCTCCTCTTAATACCATCACATGGGGCATGAGGATTTCTACATATGCACGTGGGTAGGGGACATTCAGAGCACAGCACATGATAATACCTGAACTCAGGATCAAGGTATATGCAGTCATATAAAATGCATCCATAACAAGAGGGAACACAAAGGGTTGCTGGAAACGTGAGAAGCTGAAAGAAAGATACAGAACGGATTGGCCCTCAGAACCTGCAGAGAGAGCAGTCCTGCCAGCACCTTAATTTTGAACTCCTAGCCTCCAGAACTATGAGGGAATAAATTTCTGTTAAGACACACACACACACACAACAATCCAGTTCCTTGTTCTCTATGCTTCAATTACATTGAATGTCTCTGATATACAAAATCATTCTATTATCAAACTATCATTAAACTCCTCCTATTATCAAACTCCTCCTTTCTGCCTCAGCGTTCATAGTGTCTATAATGCCATTTAACACAGGACTCAAGTTAAATTTTAAAACAACTGAAAATATGGAGAAAAATAAAAGGAAAACACATATGAATAGTTTCTAAGAAGCCAAGAAAACAGAAGAAAACTGTAAGATTGCCAACACTGTCAGATGCTACAGAAAGACCACATAGGAAGCCAGTTAAAATAGACTAGGTTAGCATCTTAGGAAATCTTTATTGTTTCTTTTTTCCAAAGTAGCATACTATCTCTCAAATAATATTCTACAAGCTAGATGAATATTGGCATGGGAATGCAGTGTGATTAGTGATGACTAGGAACTGAGAACCCTAAGAGACCATCTTTGAAAGAGTATCTTTGGTGGCAGAAAAAAAAACAAATGGATTAAGAAATATAATTTAGTGACAGTATAGTGACGAATATTTGAGATGAAAGGTATCTTTTAAGCAAGTTCTTGGAGGACTTTGGAAAGGATGTAAAGTTAACAAGTAGAGGGTAAATCTAGCAGGAAAATTAAAGATGTAAGCTGGCACAATGGGGTAGGAACACAGCAGAAAGAGGAAAGTCCTAGTAAACACATCTGATGGGCTCAATTTCCTCTGTAAAGAAGAAGCTCATCATTCCAGCTTTATATTCAGGAGATCATATCCAATATAGTTTTTTCTAGTTAGCATTTCACACCCAATATAAACGTATTTGCTTTTAAAGTCACGAGTGCCAATTTTAAGAAGAGCTGTAAACACCATCTGTACTTCTGAATCCTCAAATTCCTTCAGTGTCACAAGAGATATATTTCAGATTTATTCTGGCAGTAAATAGCATAAGGGAAATCAGTAGGTGATGGAATTGACAAATCTTACGTTTCCCTTGTCTTACGTTGGGTTCCTATAATGAAGTACCGTTGACTGCATGGTTTATCAGCAATAAAAATGTATTTCTCACTGTTTTGGAGGCTATAAGCTCAAGATGAGGCTGCCAGCATGGTCTGGTTCTGTTGAGAATCCTCCTCTAGGTTCAGACACAAATCCTATTCATGAGGGCTCCACCTTATTACATAATTACCCCTCAAAGGCCCTACCTCCAAATATCATCATATTGAAGATTAAATTTCATCATTGCATTTTGGGGAGACACAAATATTCTGTCCTTAACATCCTGTCATAAGTAGTTTTTCTGGGGAAGGTACCAAAGATCTTGATTAATGATACCAGGTGTATGTATGGTGTTACCCAAAGTCAAACGTTAGTTAAAGAAATAAGGGTGGATTTAAATCAGCAACATACTATTGTCATAGGGGAAAGAGTCTAGCTTGATATGAGTTCAGCTGCAGTTTGTACAGAGGAGACTCAGAGTTTTGAAGGGAGAATGGGAGCAGAGAGGGGGAATGAGTAGGAACTCAGAAGTCAGAGAAGGAAAAACTTTACCAAAAAAAAAAAAAAAAGGGAACTGAGGAGTTGGGCCCTAGGAAATCTGTCTGGTTTTGTCTTGTTAACTGATGCTTATCAAAGTTAGGCTCTTCTTCCACAGAGACAGGGGCTCTTATCTTCAGGTGTGTTGGGCGGGTCAAACAGTAAATTCTTTCTGCAGCCTTTGTTTTCTCAGACATTTTAAAGTGGTGGTAACGGTGGGTGGGGGAAGGGTTATATTAGGGATGTGGCCTTGATTGTTAGAAACTATGTTACTGTTTTGTTCAAGTGTACAAGCCAAGGAAAGGATGAGAAGACACTGGCAAGAGTTCAATCAGAGAGAATCTTTTTTTTTTTTTTTTTAATGCATGCTATGGTATGTATTGTGTATAGACCATTCAGGTATGACCTGAACCAAATCCCTTATGACTATACAGTGGAAGTGAGAAATAGATTTAAGGGACTAGATCTGAGAGACAGACTGCCTGATGAACTACGGACAGAGGTTCGTGACACTGTACAGGAGTCAGGGATCAAGACCGTCCCCATGGAAAAGAAATGCAAAAAGGCAAAATGGTTGTCTGAGGAGGCCTTACACATAGCTGTGAAAAGAAGAGAAGCAAAAAGCAAAGGAGAAAAGGAAAGATATTCCCATTTGAATGCAGAGTTCCAAAGAATAGCAAGGAGAGATATGAAAGCCTTCCTCAGTGATCAATGCAAAGAAATAGAGGAAAACAACATAATGGGAAAGACTAGAGATCTTTTCAAGAAAATTAGAGATACCAAGGGAAAATTTCATGCAAAGATGGGTTCGATAAAGGACAGAAATGGTATGGACCTAACAGAAGCTGAAGATATTAAGAAGAGGTGGCAAGAATACACAGAAGAACTGTACAAAAAAGATCTTCACGATCCAGATAATCATGATGGTGTGATTGCTCACCTAGAGCCAAACATCCTGGAATGTGAAGTCAAGTGGGCCTTAGAAAGCATCACTACAAACAAAGCTAGTGGAGGTGATGGAATTCCTGTTCAGCTATTTCAAATCCTGAAAGAGGATGCTGTGAAAGTGCTGCACTCAATATACCAACAAATTTGGAAAACTCAGCAGTGGCCGACTAGAAAAGATCAGTTTTCATTCCAATCCCAAAGAAAGGCAATGCCAAAGAATTCTCAAACTACCACACATTGCACTCATCTCACACGCTAGCAAAGTAATGCTCAAAATTCTCCAAGCCAGGCTTCAGCAATACGTGAACCATGAACTTCCAGATGTTCAAGCTGGTTTTAGAAAAGTCAAAGGAACCAGAGATCAAATTACCAACATCCACTGGATCATCGAAAAAGCAAGAGAGTTCCAGAAAAACATCTATTTTTGCTTTACTGACTATGCCAAAGCCTTTGACTGTGTGGATCACAATAAACTGTGGAAAATTCTGAAAGAGATGGGAACACCAGACCACCTGACCTGCCTCTTGAGAAACCTATGTGAAGGTCAGGAAGCAACAGTTAGAACTGAACATGGAACAACAAACTGGTTCCAAATAGGAAAAGGAGTATGTCAAGGCTGTATATTGTCACCCTGCTTACTTAAATTATATGCAGAGTACATCATGAGAAATGCTGGGCTGGAAGAAGCCCAAGTTGGAATCAAGATTGCCGGGAGAAATATCAATAACCTCAGATATACAGATGACACCATCCTTAAGGCAGAAAGTGAAGAGGAACTAAAAAGATTCTTGATGAAGTGAAAGAGGAGAGTGAAAAAGTTGGCTTAAAACTCAACATTCAGAAAACTAAGATCATGGCATCTGGTCCCATCACTTCATGGGAAATAGCTGGGGAAACAGTGGAAACAGTGTCAGACTTAATTTTTCTGGGCTTGAAAATCACTGCAGTTGGTGACTGCAGCCATGAAATTAAAAGATGCTTACTCCTTGGATGGAAAGTTATGACCAACCTAGATAGCATATTAAAAAGCAGAGACATTACTTTGCCAACAAGAGTCCGTCTAGTAAGGCTATGATTTTTCCAATGGTCATGTATGAATGTGAGAGTTGGACTGTGAAGAAAGCTGAGTGCCAAAAAATTGATGCTTTTGAACTGTGGTGTTGGAGAAGACTCTTGAGAGTCCCTTGGACTGCAAGGAGATCCAACCAGTCCACCCTAGAGGCGATCAGTCCTGGTTGTTCATTGGAAGGACTGATGCTGAAGCTGAAACTCTGATACTTTGGCCACCTCATGGGAAGAGTTGACTCATTGGAAAAGACCCTGATGCTGGGAGGGATTGGGGGCAGGAGGAGAAGGGGACGACAGAGGATGAGATGGCTGGATGGCATCTCCGACTGATGGACATGAGTTTGAGTAAACTCCAGGAGTTGGTGATGGACAGGGAGGCCTGACGTGCTGAGATTCATGGGGTCGCAGAGAGTCGGACACGACTGAGCGGCTGACCTGGCTGACTGGCTGGTGGTGTCTATGTCAGTGCTACTACTCCCACAATTCATCTCACCCTCCCCTTCCCTCTGTGTGTTTAAGTCTGTGGTTTTCATTGTGTTCTATTTCTGCCTTGCAATAATGTGCATCAGTACATTTTTCTAGATTCCATATATATACATTAATATACAATATTTGTTTTTCTCTTAGCAGGATAGCGCTGAGCACCCGCAGTGCCCTGTGATGACCCAGAGGGGTGGGATGGGAGTGGAAGAGACGGAGGCTCCAGAGGGCGGGGACGAAAGTATCCATATAGATGATTCATGCGGCGGTACGACAGAAACTAACATAACATTTTAAAGCAATTATATTCCAATTTTGAAAAAAAAAAAAAGATAAATTATGTCAGTGGTTACTCTAGATTCTATCAGTGGAAAACAACCACTATCAATATCTGTTTTTCTTTCAATACCAATAGCAGGACTCCATACTGGCTAGCCAAAATATTAAATGTTCTTTCTTTAGAAAATTCTGTAGTATTTCTTTTCTCATCTTTATAGTCTTAGAATTAAACCTTCAATATCTAACTGGGTTCCATCTTGTGACTTTATAGACTTTCTGTCTTAATTATTTTGGGGCAATCTCCCGAAGCTCTTTACTCATTTTCATAGGACAAAAAGTCTGACCAGTTTGCCTGTGTAGCAAAATAATTGGAGACAATCACGAATGGGGAAGAAAATCACTCCTAGGAGGTCACAAGAGAAAGAAGTGAAGGTAACTAGTATCCACTGAGTATCAACAACCTACTAGATGCAGTGCAAGTTGCTTTATATTTGTTTCTAATAACAGGTTAGTATAACACGGAAACTAACACTCAGAAAGATAATCTGTCAAAAGTTACACAATTCATAAACAGAAAAGCCTTAGTTTTAAATCTGCATTATGAAAAGTAGACTCCAACTTGTACTGCCTCCCAAATAGGATTCTACTGTCTGCCTTAGTTTCTAGGTTCCCTTTGTAGTAGACTGAAATATTTTATATTTGTCCAATAACCAGACAGACACAGTGTGTTACAGGGAAATATTTGGGTTTCTTCTTTATAATCAAGTTCAGATTCCTCATCTAAAAAGGGAAGGACACATAGTCACAGGACAGACATTCCCCCTGATCTTTTCTCAATAGCAAATGTCCAGAGGTACCTGCCAGTATGTTCTATATGTTCCATTATCTAACACAGTTCTAAACATTTAACTTTGATTTAATCATGTCATTATGCTGTATTTTCCCCCATCATTACGGTATTAAGATTAAAAAGAAAATAACAAATACATAAAGGGAATGTATATCCAGGACTTCTCCACTTTCTGCATTTAAAATAGGCTACTGCTTCCAAACTCTCGGGTTTTCAGCTTGTTAAAAGTTAAATTGCTCATATGATTCTCATCTGTATAGGAAAAATTTTTAAGTATTCCTTTTTATTATCCTTGGGAATAAGCCTAAGTAGTTCTTAGACTGAATAATAACTGCAGAACTGTTTGTTTTGGAGTTCAGCTTAATTCAACAAATATTTATTGAATACCTATATTTGGAAAGGCAGTGTGATTATACCATTTTAGAAGGTGGTGGTCCATTCTGAAATGTCATTTGAAGGGCTCTGATTTCTAGTTACAGCATTGATTTCAAAGCTTAGATAGGAGGAACTTAACATATGAACTGTGAATCAGCTTTTATCCCTGACAAGGTTTTAACAGAAAAAAGATCTCTCCTTGCATTTGGGGACGGCATGACAACATCTGTGTGCTGGTATACCAAGTATGCAGCCAGTGCTTATTACATTGTTTTCTAACCTAAGCACCCGCTCAGCAGGGACTGCCACAGATGGAAAGGATACATTGGCATCCACCTCTCCCTAGTGTTTGGGTTTCTTCTTTGACTACTTATGTATTTTCCATGCAGCTCAGCTGCCAAATCTCACACCTAAAGGGTCAATCCTTCAGTATGTGTAGTTTAAGTAAAATTCCACAACTACTTCCAAACTGATGCCTGTACCAAGGGATTTCCAACCATTTGCATTAAACAGAAAAAAAAAAAAAAAAAAAAGCTAGGGGGTAGGCATATCGTTTAGTACTGTCTCATTTACAAATTACTCACGCAGACCTGGGGAGACTTCCTCCACTTGCTAATGACCAGGGCAGATCTTCTCAACGGGTTGTCACAAGTTTTTCATTCATTATGTAATCCGTGTTAATGACTTCAGTATTTGTGGAAAAGGAACACATGACTCCAAAACTAGATTTTTTTTTTTCCCCCAGCATTGCTAGATTCTTCTGTAGGGATAATTTCCTGCTGTCACTGCAGTGAATTGTTAGAAAAATGATCCCAAGCTAAAATAGCTTCCATAGTCAATGCAAACCCACAGAGTCATCTGGCACTGACTTTGCCTCTGTCCCCTGAAAGAAATAACAGGGGAGATGTAAATCCAGTACCAATGTAATGCTAAGCAAAGCTAGCTGAAAAGGAAGAGGCACACTTTCCACTTTATTATTGTTATACTTTCAGAGCTCCTGTGTAAAGACATAGGTCAGGCGTCCAGTCTGGGGTTTCAGAACACATTTTAGCAAGTTCAATGATTTGTGTGTGGCAGTGACCTATTTTAGTTGTAAATGTTTCTGTTTATTAAAAAAATTATCTGTCTCACCCCATCAAACAGAATCTTTTGGGAGACCTATTTTTTTTAAATTATGGATAATAATTAGAAACTCCAATCATATTATCTTTAGAGTCTTTTTAGGGGGTTATACATTTCTAAACCAAGTCCCTGATACATATTCAAGCTATTGTGAAGTGAACTGAAATTCGCTCAGTTGTGTCCGACTCTTTGCCACCCCATGGACTATACTGTCCATGGAACTCTCCAGGCCAGAATACTGGAATGGGTAACTGTTCCCTTCTCCAGGGGATCTTTCCAACCCAGGGACTGGACCCAGGTCTCCTGCATTGCAGGCGGATTCTTTACCAGCAGAGCTAACAGGGAAGTCCTCAAGCTATTAGATTGAATACAAAAAGAATAACAACAAGAATTTCAAAAAAATAAAAGATTAATGGAGGCTGATTATCTCCAATATCCCAGGGGATTGTGATGTGTGTCTGACAGACATTATCTCATAGAGGCATAGATACTAGAAACTTACAAATTGCTTCTAGCTGATAGATGTATAACATGTGAGTGGCTGGGAAAACTAACAATTACATTTGTTTTACTTGGGTGTAGCAGTTAGAGATAGGCCCAGGGAAGTTCAAAGGGATGAAAGATTATGAAGGTTAATGGCTCATTTCCTTATTTATTTTTTCCCATAAGGATAAAGAGAGGGGGGAAAGAGAAATGTAGGGAGGAGAAAGGGGGAAAAGAAATCATTTTGCTACGCATTTTTAAAAAAGACTTTGCTAATCAACCTATATTATCCAGGGGAGGATCTAAGAACTTACTCCCATATAGCTCTTGGCTTTGCTGAATGGTTATGTTGGATGGGAAAAGTTCACTTCTTACCCCATTTCTCTTTGTTCGTGAATGAGATGGAGACACCTGGGCCGTCTAACTTCTGTTGTTTTGTTTTGGCTGTTTGTTTGACCATATTTTTAAGTGATCATGTCTTAAGATTTAGAGGGCTGAATTACCTCAACAGTCTGAATATCTTATGCATTAATATTTGAAGTTTGCTATGAAGACCAAATTGCATCTAACATGAAACTAAGCCACGCCGTGTGGAGCCACCCAAGATGGACGGGTCACAGTGGAGAGGTCTGACAGAATGTGGTCCACTGGAGAAGCAAATGGCAAACCACTTCAGTATTCTTGCCTTGAGAACCCCATGAACAGTTTGAAAAGGCAAAATGATAGGATACTGAAAGAGGAACTCCCCAGGTCGATAGGTGCCCAATATGTTACTGGAGATCAGTGGATAAATAACTTCAGAAGGAATGAAGGGATGGAGCCACAGCAAAAACAGCACCCAGCTGTGGATGTAACTGGTGATAGAAGCAAGGTCCGATGCTATAAAGAGCAATATTACATAGGAACCTGGAATGTTAGGTCCATGAATCAAGGCAAATTGGAAGTGGTCAAACAGGAGATGGCAGGAGTGAACGTTGACATTCTAGGAATCAGCAAACTAAGATGCACTGGAATGAGTGAATTTAACTCAGATGACCATTATATCTACTACTGTGGGGAGGAATCCCTTAGAAGAAATGGAGTAGCCATTATGGTCAACAAAAAAGAGTCCGAAATGCAGTATTTGGATGCAATCTCAAAAATGACAGAATGATCTCTGTTTGTTTCCAAGGTAAACATTTCAATATCATGGTAATCCAAGTCTATGCCCCGACCAGTAATGCTGAAGAAGCTGAAGTTGAATGGTTCTATGAAGACCTACAAGAACTTTTAGAATTAACACCCAAAAAAGATGTCCCTTTCACTACAGGGGACCGGAATGCAGAAGTAGGAAGTCAAGAAACACCTGGAGTAATAGGCAAATTTGGCCTTGGTGTACAGAATGAAGCAGGGCAAAGGCTAATAGAGTTTTGCCAAGAGAACACACTGGTCATTGCAAACACCCTCTTCCAACAACAGAAGAGAAGACTCTACACATGGACATCACCAGATGGTCAACACCGAAATCAGACTGATTATATTCTTTGTCACCAAAGATGGAGAAGCTCTATACAGTCAGCAAAAACAAGACCGGGGGCTGACTGTGGCTCAGATCATGAGCTCCTTATTGCCAAATTCAGACTTAAACTGAAGAAAGTAGGGATAACCACTAGACCATTCAAGTATGACCTAAATCAAATCCCTTATGATTATACAGTGGAAGTGATAAACAGATTTAAGGGACTAGACCTGATAGACAGAGTGCCTGATGAACTATGGATGGAGGTTCATAACACTGTACAGGAGACAGGGATCAAGACCGTCCCCATGGAAAAGAAATGCAAAAAAAGCAAAATGGCTGCCTGAGGAGGCCTTACAAATAGCTGTGAAAAGAAGAGAAGCGAAAAGCAAAGGAGAAAAGGAAAGATATTCCCATTTGAATGCAGAGTTCCAAAGAATAGCCAGGAGAGATAAGAAAGCCTTCCTCAGAGATCAGTGCAAAGAAGTAGATGAAAATAACAGAATGGGAAAGACTAGAGATCTCTTCAAGAAAATTAGAGATACCAAGGGAACACTTTATGCAAAGATGGGTTCGATAAAGAATAGGAATGGTATGGACCTAAAAGAAGCAGAAGATATTAAGAAGACGTGGCAAGAATACACAGAAGAACTGTACAAAAAAAGATCTTCACAATCCAGATAATGATGATGGTGTGATCACTCACCTAGAGTCAAACATCCTGGAATGTGAAGTCAAGTGGGCCTTAGGAAGCATCACTACGAACAAAGATAGTGAGGTGATGGAATTCCCGTTGAGCTATTTCAGACCCTGAAAGATGATGCTGTGAAAGTGCTGCACTCAATATTCAACAAATTTGGAAAACTCAGCAGTGGCCACAGGACTGGAAAAGATCAGTTTTCATTCCAATCCCAAAGAAAGGCAATGACAAAGAATGCTCAAACTACCACACAATTGCACTCATCTCACACCCTAGTAAAGTAATGCTCAAAATTCTCCAAGCCAGGCTTCAGCAATACGTGAACCATGAACTTCCAGATGTTCAAGCTGGTTTTAGAAGTGTCACAGGACCCAGAGATCAAATAGCCAACATCCGCTGAATCATTGAAAAAGCAAGAGTTCCAGAAAAACATCTATTTCTGCTTTATTGACTATGCCAAAACCTTTGACTGTGTGGATCACAATAAACTGTGGAAAATTCTGAAAGAGATGGGAATACCAGACCACCTGACCTGCCTCTTGAGAAAACTGTACGCAGGTCAGGCAACAACGGTTAGAACTGGACATGGAACAACAGACTGGTTCCAAATAGGAAAAGGAGTATGTCAAGGCTGTATATTGTCACCCTGCTTATTTAACCTATATGCAGAGTACATCATGAGAAACCCTGGGTTGGAAGAAGCCCAAGCTGGAATCAAGATTGCCGGGAGAAATATCAATAAAACCTCAGATATGCAGATGATACCATCCTTATGGCAGAAAGTGGAGAAGAACTAAAGAGCCTCTTGATGAACGTGAAAGAGGAGAGTGAAAAAGTTGGCTTAAAACTGAACATTCAGAAAACTAACCCTAACCCTAACCCTAACCCTAACCCTAACATGGCATATGGTCCCATCACTTCATTGGCAAATAGATGGGGAAACAGTGTAAACAGTGGTTGACTTTATTTTTGGGGGCTCCAAAATCACTGCAGATGGTGATTACAGCCATGAAATTAAAAGACGCTTACTCCTTGGAAGGAAAGTGATGACCAACCTAGACAACATATTAAAAAGCAGAGACATTACTTTGCCAACAAACCTCCATCTAGTTAAGGCTATGTCTTTTCCAGTAGTCATGTATGGATATGAGAGTTAGACTATAAAGAAAGTTGAGAACAGAAGAATTAATGCTTTTGAACTGTGGTGTTGGTGAAGACTCTTGAGAGTCCCTTGGACTGCAAGGAAATCCAACCAGTCCATCCTAAAGAAGATCAGTCCTGAGTGTTCTTTGGAAGGACTGATGTTGAAGCTGAAACTCCAGTACTTTGGCCACCTGATGGGAAGAGCTGACTCATTTGAAAAGATCATGATGCTGGGAAAGATTGAGGGCAGGAGGAGAAGGGGACGACAGAGGATGAGATGTTTGCATGGCATGTCTGACTCAATGGACATGACTTTGGGTAAATTCTGGGAATTGGTGATGGACAGGGAGGCCTGGCATGCTGCAGTCCATGGAATTGCCAAGAGTTGGACATGACTGAGCAACTGAACTGAACTGAACTGTTATCAGTATTTCAGATAATTTACAATGACTGTACTGCCTTTTAAAGTAAATTCTCTAGAGAATTATTTGCCACGTGAGCATTCTACCTTCTTTCTGTGATTTCAGAGAAGAAATGCCTTGAGCTTAACAGGGAGTAAAACCCCAAATATTCTCTGATCATAAAGGTAAAATGATTCTTCAGACACTGTGGTGATCTCTGCCTACAGCAGAGTTGATTTATTTTCAAAATCAGTGTCTGGAGAAGAAAGGGAGAGGCTAAAAAAGAGGGAATTGATCAAAAGAGAAAGAAGTATACCACAATATCTAGGTGAGGCTGGGGGTTAATGTAATTCTTCCCTGCATTTACCATGTTATGAAATGAAAGCAAGGAACACATGAGTGCCGGCACTGTGGAAACATATTCTTTCTAGATCAGAACTCTGACAGCAGTAGCTCATGACTCAATTCCCAAGAGTGACTTATGTCTACAAGAGAATACATTTTCCACCAATTCCTGATTGAGGTTCAAAAACAATTCGTAGACTTCAACTGATACTTGTCTGGTAGACATTAGACCAAATCTCATCAGTTTAGATGACAAATGCACCTTAAATGTTACATCAAATATATTTTTGATGAAATATACCCTAGTCCAATTATGAATATATGTACAACTGAAAAAAAGTATTATAGAAACACTAACTGACCTAACCGTTAGTATTTGAAAGCACAGTATATCATTCTTTGAACAAGTTCACTCACTACCTCCCCTAACAGTTAATATCATCTTGGATACTTAATAACCATTTTCTAGCTTTCTTTAATTTTATTATGTAAATAGATATCTCTGAAAAATTTATGGTTTACTTTCCCTATTTTGTGTTATATATAAAGACAAATAGTTTGTTCTGCGATTTTGCTGTTTCATATTTTATTATTTTTTGAATATGAATAACTTAGGATGTCTGTGGTTGGGCTTTGTAGAACTTTGTTGCAACACTGCAATAACTTATTTACTCATTATACTGTTGACAGACATTTGGGGTGGTAACAGTTTTTGCTAATAAAAAGATGATGTTTTATATATTATTATAAACATCTTCTGGAAACATATGGGCAAGAATTTTCTGAATAGAAAATTCTATTTTGGAGTAGAATTTCTGGAACATAATGTAAACAAAGAGTAAATTTTGTTAAGTTAAGCCAAACTATTTTGCAACGTGGCTGTACTAGTTTATACTCCTACCAGTAACTTGGTGATCCTTGTTTCTTCTTATAACATGTCTGATTCTGTCTTAATTCATTTTTTAATTAGATTAATTCTCTGATATACAGTTGTAAATTAAATTTATGAATATTAATTCTTAATTGATATATCTAAGGCAGATTCAGTTCAATTCAGTCGCTCAGTCATGTCTGACTCTTTGCAACCCCATGGACTGCAGCAAGCCAAGCCTCCCTGTCCATCACCAACACCCAGAGTTTACCCTAACTCATATCCATTGAGTCAGTGATGCCACCCAACCATCGCATCCTCTGTCATCCCCTTGTCCTCCCACATTCAATCTTTCCCAGCATCAGGGTCTTTTCCAAGGAGTCAGTTCTTCGTATCAGGTGGCCAGAGTATTGGAGCTTCAGCTTCAACATCAGTCCTTCCAATGAACACTCAGGACTGATCTCCTTTAGGATGGACTGGTTGGATCTCCTTGCAGTCCAAGGGACTCTCAAGAGTCTTCACCAACACCATAGTTCAAAAGTATCATTACTTAGGCACTGAGCTTTCCTTATAGTCTAATTCTCACATCCATACATGACATCTGGAAAAGACATAGCCTTAACTAGATGGAGCTTTGTTGGCAAAGTAATATCTCTGCTTTTTAATATGCTGTCTAGGTTGGTCATAACTTTCCTTCCAAGGAGTAAGTGTCTTTTAATTTCATGGCTGCAGGCACCATCTGCAGTGATTTTGGAGCCCAAAAAATAAAGCCAGCCACTGTTTCCACTGTTTGGCCATCTATTTGCCATGAAGTGATGGGACCAGATGCCATGATCTTAGGTTTCTGAATGTTCAGTTTTAAGCCAACTTTTTCACTCTCCTCTTTCACTTTCATCAAGAGGTTCTTTAGTTCTTCTTCACTTTCTGCCATAAGGATAGTGCCATCTGCATATCTGAGGTTATTGATATTTCTCCCAGCAATCTTGATTCCAGCTTGGGCTTCTTCCAACCCAGGGTTTCTCATGATGTACTCTGCATACAGGTTAAATAAGCAGGGTGATAATATACAGCCTTAATGTACTCCTTTTCCTATTTGGAACCAGTCTGTTGTTCCATGTCCAGTTCTAACTGTTGTTGCCTGACCTGCATACAGGTTTCTCAAGAGGCAGGTCAGGTGGTCTGGTATTCCCATCTCTTTCAGAATTTTCCACAGTGTATTGTGATCCACACAGTCAAAGGCTTTGGCATAGTCAATAAAGCAGAAATAGATGTTTTTCTGAAACTCTCTTGCTTTTTTGATGATCCAGAAGATGTTGGCAATTTGATCTCTGGTTCCTCTGCCTTTCCTAAAACCAGCTTGAACATCTGGAAGTTCACGGTACACTTGTATTGCTGAAGCCTGGCTTGGAGAATTTTGAGCATTGCTTTACTAACGTGTGAGATGAGTGCAATTGTGTGGTAGTTTGAGCATTCTTTGTCATTGCCTTTCTTTGGGATTGGAATGAAAATGGCCCTTTTCCAGTCCTGTGGCTTGCTGGTCCAGCACTGTGCAGCTACTGCTCGCTGCTCCCGTAAAGCAGATATCTTCTCCAAAATATATGTGGCTTGTCTTCATATTCTGCTTATTGTGTCTATAATGCATCAATATCCTTCATTTTATTGTAGTTAAGTAAATCATTTTTCTATGATTTGTATTGTCAAATCTCTATTTAAGAATTTTTTTTCTATCTCAAAGATCTTAAAGATATTTTCCTATGTTGCCAACTAAACATTTTAGAAGTTTTACCTTAGACACTCTTTTTTTTAACCTTCATTTTTATTTTTATATGCACAGTGGGAATTAGGCATCCATCTTTTTCCCGTATGTATATGCAAGTTTAACACTCTGTATATTAACTAGTCCACCTGCTCTCCACAAAACTGTATTGTTTCTTCCGTCACAAACTCTATAAGAAAGAGTATTTCTGTGCTTTCATATGTCCCCATAAATACAATGGCTCTGGTGTAAGTCTTCATATCTGACATGGCAAGTTATTCCATTTTCTTCTTCAGAGTTTTTTAATTATATTGGGCCTTATTTTCTTTCATATTCATTTTACATAACAAGTTCATGCATGCACTCCAAAAGATCTGCCTTTGATTCTGTTTGAATTGCATTGATTATATTGATCGATTGGGGTAAAACTGACATCTTTACAATATTTAGCAAAATATGCAAAAGAACATGGGAAAGCTTTTGATTTAGTTAGGTATATTTATCCATCTATCATATATTTATCTATCTATTTATTTGATATAGTTGATGTACAATATAAGTTTCAGGTATACAACATAGTGATTTACAATTTTTAAAGGTTATATTCCTTCTGTAGTCATTATAAAATATTGGCTATATTTCCTGTGTTGTACTATTTATCATTGTATCTTATTTATTTTATGCACAGTAGTTTGTACTTCCTAATCCCCTTACCCTAACTCCAAAATAGGTATTTTTAATGATTGGATAAAATTTTATAATTTTATTTATAAAGGGGATATTATTTGTTAGACATAATTACACATACTTTATGTATGACTTAAATGGCATTTCAAGTTACAAATATATTTGAACTGACATTCTACTGTGTACAAAATGGTATTGTTTTTTAAATATTAATGCTTTTTCAATTAACAATGAACTGTTCAATTTGTGTGTATTTTTAAAGTAAAGATGTATTATTTGTAAATAATAACAATTTGTTTCTTCTATTCAGCTCTTACATCTTTTGCTACATTTATATTGTTTCATTTTGAATTTCCAGTATGATGCTTTGTAGAAATGATAATAACTGACATCTTTAAATTGTTATTGATTTTAAAAAGAATAGATTTCAACAATTTACCTTAAGTGCAGTGTTTGTTATGGCTATCTTACCTATCTTTGAGTTAAGAAAATTTCTTTTTTATGGACACTCTTACTTATTTGACAAGAGAAATCAACTTGAACAGTTTAGCACATTATTTTTTTACTGTTATTAACAGCCTTTGATTCTAGGAAATGTATATAAAATAAGTAGGTAACAACTCCCTGGAGGTTTGGAAAATAGCCATAGGGCATGTGAAAGTGAAAGCCGATCAGTCTGCCTCTTTATGACCCCATGGATTGTAGTCCATCAGGTTCCCCTGTCCATGGGATTCTCCAGGCAAGAATACTGGAGTGGGAAGCCATTCTCTTCTCCATGGGATCTTCTCCACCTGGTGATCAAACCCAGGTATCCTGCATTGCAGGCAGATTCTTTACATGAACCACCACGGAAGCCCTGTAATCCAACTCGAATTAATCTTTAAGTGAGTCATTGAAACATAGCCCTGAACATTTCTATATCAGAAGGAACATGAGGAATCTGCTCCTGAGGGTGAGAGACTTATTTAGTGGGGAAGAAAGACTGCAATCCCCATGTGACCACAAGTACCATTAACTGAAAGGCAAACTTCACTATAATTCAGCTGATGTTTCATATTTATGAGTTATAATTCCATCCAGGTGCTATAACATTATCTCCACTTTGCAGATTATCAGGAAGCAAATGCTTAGTTATATTATATGAGTTTACCAATGTCACGTGACCTGGAGACAAGACCAGAGGAAGAAGTCAATCTTATTATCTATAATTCCCTAGTCATTTCTACACAGCCACCAAGGTGACTTCTCCTTATATTTGATTCTAAGTTCAAAAGATTACTCTTACAGAAAGAAAAGACAAGTGAATTCTCACATAAAATCTGTCTAAATTGATTATTTGATTAATGTGATTTAAATGAATGTCTGTAATATTTTATGGAATGCATTGTATATAATTCTATAAGTTCTTACATACTTATTCATTATCCAAGGTATTTGTTTCCAATCTAAAATTCTCACAATCTCCTCCTGATGTCACTTCTCTCAAAGCCTGTCACTTTATCAAGCTAACTTGTTCTTTTTCACTCTGAAAGTCAGATGAGAAGCAACTTGTCATCTTCAGCTACAGAAGCAGAACTTTCTGTGGTATTCCTGACTAACCAAGTCTGGGAAGCACCCGATCAGGTCAGCTATCCCTTCAGTTCTGCTGAGTCTGAGGCTGAGACTTGGCCAGCCAGATCATTCTCTACATGCTGGTGAGCCTCATCTCTAGGCCATTTAAATATTCCCAGTTTACCAAGAGATTTGATAAGATGTAAAAAATATTGTTCAATTCTAATTACTATTCTCATGAACTGTGTTCACCACTAAATTTTAGAGGCATTGAAACCAAAATGAAGTAGTTCAAAGCTCTTTGAAAACTTGTAAATCTTATATAAAAATAACAGTATGTTCATTATAATACATACATAATTGTGCTCCTGCTCAGTACCTTCAGCTCTATCTGACTATTTGTGACCCCATGGACTGTAGGTTGCCAGTCTCCTCTATCCATGGCATTCACCAAGCAAGAATACTGGAGTGCATTGGCATGCCCTCCTCTAGGGGATCCTTCCCGACCCAGGGTTCGAACCTGGGGCCTCCTGCGTCTTCTGCATCACAGGAGAATTCTTTACCCCTGAGCCACCAGGGAAGCCCATACACATAATACATGATATATATTAATCTGCATTAAACATCATCATATAGTATAATACTCTTGTATGTAGTTATATTAAAAACATTATTATCATTATCCTGTTTCTTCAAGTAGGATCACATAATCCATAACCAGGAATTAATCATAGCTGGGTTATCTATAGGGCTTCCCAGGTGGTGCTAGTGGTAAAGAACGTGCCTACCAATGGAGGAGACGTAAGAACTGTGGGTTCAATCCCTGGATCAGGAAGATCCCCTGGAGGAGGGCATAGCAACCTACTCCAGTATTCTTGCCTGGAGAATCCCATGGACAGAGGAGTCTGGTGAGCTACAGTCCATAGCGTGGCAAGGAGTCAGACATGACTGAAGCGACTTAGCATTCATGTACACATGGGTTGTTAATATTGTTTTCAATTCATAATTGTTTAACTTTGACATTATAATATTTTTAACATAATACAGAACTTCATTTTTAACACTTTTTAATAAAATGTTCCCTATAAACAGGTACAGGTGAATCAGACTTGTAGGGGTGTGTTGGTTGACACTCCCAGTGGGATGATGACAAAGATATACAGGTGGCTTGGAACAAGCGCCTGTCACAGTGAAGAAGGGATTTCAGAGTACATCATCTTCCTACAGTGGCTCAGAAACATCACCCTGGTATCTGAAAATCCGTGCAGTCATATGACCTTTATGTTCATTCAAATACAACATTTGAGGGAACTTTTTCTATTTTCTCTCTGCTCAAATTGTACTTTTATATTTGTGTGGTTGTTTGGGGCCTGAAAATAGTTCACTAACAGGAATGTTGTCTGGAATTTGGGGCTTAGTTTCTGTACGGTATAAGGCTGTTTTAGAGATGCTTTTAAGTACAAGGTTTTCATTTCAGTTAAAAAATATCTGTACTTTTAAAGATCAATTTTACATTAATTAAAGACTCAGGAATATTTCTATTTGCTCATTTCTATTTCCTTGTTATTAAGCAGATATAAATGGATATTAATTTGGATATGAATTCTTTAATTACTATGGCAACAAAGAGAGATTGATTGAACCACATATTTAAAAAAAAAAAAAACCCTAATTTGAACAAATTTGTAACTTGAATGTATTTACAAAAGATAAAGTTCTTAGAATAACCTTGTAAATGGTTTACTTGGAGAGCTGAAATGTGTATTTTAAAGTTGAATATTTTGCTAGGAGCACATAAACACACAAAAGCATGTTTCTCCTTGACATGTTTCTGCATGTATCCTTCAGAGCCCAGTAGAAGTCAGGGAAAGGACTCCCATTAACACGGCTCAAAGGAGCTCAAAGGACTGAACTGCCCTAAGAGGCAGACAACCCCATCCAGCTAAGGAGTTTTGGGCTTCATTCCAGAGAGTTCATTAAGAAAGCAAAGATGGTAAAAGTTCCCCAAAGATCACACACCCTCTGCCTTAAAACTGCAATTTTAATTCTGGGGTGCTGAAACTGTGTCAAATAGCCTATAGCAAGCTACGTACTATGTGCTGCAAAATGATTCAAAATACTTACTTACTGTGTTTTGAGAACTAGCTCATTAGTAGGGGAAATACTATACTATACACACCCTAAGGATATTTGAGCATTCACATAGGCACATAAATGTTGATGTGAAGTGTCATTCATAGATGAGGCTAGCTGTATATTTTTTTATTGACATAACTATTGAATTTCTACTCAGTTGACTAAGAGCTTGATGAGATTTGTTGGTTAAGGGAAACACCTGGATAAAACTAATGATCAAAATGGCCATAACTTGATTTTGAATACTACTTTCCCATTCCAAATATTTTCACTTAAAACAAAAGCCTGTAAAACAGGTGATAGTATTATGAACCTAATTTCACAGGTGGGAAAATTAAGGTTATCAGAGGGCAAATGTCCCAGGATTCTGACATGGAGATGTGTGTGCAAGGCATTTATGTGAAAGTGTGCCTGAGATCATTATGTGTGGGAGACAGGAGAAAGAAACAAGATAGGCAGAGGAGGAGGAGGGGTTGCAATGCAGTTCTAACACAGCCTTCAGTAAACATCATGGAAGGTCCTAGGATCTGGCATGACCCTTCAGAGGTCAGATCTGCAAGAGGATCAACCTTGATTTCTGAAGGGGATGATGGCAGAGAACAGTTGTGTGCTTCCATGCCCAGAAACTAGGGAAACCATCTTTTATTCTTGAAGGGTTATCTTGGTGCCACAACATAGTATCCACCAGACGGGTCAGGAATTACACAGGTAAAAAGTCCTTATACCAAAATGCAAACTGGATTTTAAAATTATAAATTCTACTCCTTCCCTATTGGCTCATATGGTAAAGAATCTGCCTGCAATGCAGGAGTTTGATCCCTGGGTTGGGAAGACCTACCCTAGAAGGGAATGTCAACTATTCTTGCCTGGAGAATCCCTTGGACAGAGGAGCCTGGTGGGCTATAGTTTACGGGATTGCAAAGAGTTGGACACGACTGAGCAACTAACACAGAACTTCACGTCACTCCTGCCTTACATGTAACTGTATATTATAATTTTGTAAGGTGTTCTATCATTTTGTACCGACTTCATTCTTCTTTCATTAGGACTGAATTTTAAAACAGCATTCAACTATAAACAAAGAAGTTTGTTCACATTATAAAGATAAAGTAGTAATAGCAAGACATTTTCATAATGCTTATTTTCTGAACTGGTGAACATGTTGAAACATAAAAATAAGTACTGAATATGCATCTATTTAATTATAGTTACATATAAAAAGAATAAGAATATATGAAAACTGAAGACTGATATTTTGGCCTGAAGGATCTCTAGGGTCAACAAGAGGTCTGCAGTTTATAAAAAGGAGAATGTGGACCTGGTCTAGGGACCACCTATTGTATAGTTATACTCTTTTTCTCTGGCTTTGAGGAAATAATTAAATCATGCTATTCTCAAGCCTGGAGTAGTAGAAGAGTAACAGAAATTGTTTAAGAGAGATAGCAATTAATTTTCTAAGCATATATATGAAGCCATGCTTTGTGCTACAAATTCTCCATTTCTATGTGAAAATAAAATTGGCTTTGCTGGCTTATAAAATATGTAGTCCTTAGGATTGTTCTAAATCCTGAGAATTAGTAGAATAAAATAAATTATTCCAGCAATATGAAACTATGAAATCAAATGACTAAACAAAATTATATTACACAAAGTTATTTGTCTAGTAGAAAGTATGTCTTCATACTTCTAAATAAATCTCATTGTGTTAAAGGTTCATTGAAATACATTCAGGTAGTACTGGCAAATCATCTGAACATCTTTATCTTCGTCTGTAATGATAGCTGTTGAATGCCAGCTTCTAAAATATCACCAATAAACCCTGTTGGTAATAGGAAGACAATATTTTTGCTTACAATAGTAAGAGACAATACGACCTTAACAGAACTTTGGCAGTATCTGGAGGCAGAAAGGCAAAGTGGGTGTCTTTTAGAATTTAAAGTGTGGTTTCAGGTGTGTTTTTGAAAGTTAAGACTGGATATGTATGATGTATCAGTAGTTTAAATTGGTGAACATAGAAATGTGAGAATTTTGAGACAATGGGTTCAAATAGTCTTTGAGTTTAAACTATCAGTGAATGCTATTATAACAAGGGTCAAATAGAGTATTATATGGGCTTTCCTAGTGGTTCAGATGGTAAAGAATCTGCCTGCAATGCAAGAGAGCCACATTCGATCCCTGGGTTGGGAAGATCCCCTGGAGAAGGGAAAGGCAACCCACTCCAGTCACTATTCCTGCCTGGAGAATTCCATGGACAGAGGAGCCTGGTGGGCTACAGTCCATGGGGTCACAAAGAGCCAGACACCACTGAGAGACTAACACTTTCACTTTTTTCTCAGGGTGTTATATACTGGGGATAACCTTATAAGCCAAACCAGACAACGTCCTTATCTTGCAGAGTTTAGGTCTGTTGGGAGAGGATCTGGAGGAAACTCCAAAAATGAACAATCAAGTTGTTTGCCTCAGCAATAGTCTTCTGAAAATAAAGTCATGTTAATGTAGACAGAATGTGTTTAGGGGAAGATAATTTCTTTCTCATAGTCAAGACATGACTTGCTGGTGTTAAAATGTCAGCACTGGATTTCAGCTCCTCAATGATTAGCAGTGGGACTTTGGATGCGTTCCTAAATTTCACTGTACAACATTTTCCTTTTCTGTGCTTACATATGTTTGTCACAAGGATTAAATAGACAATATTATGCAGACAATTTGAACTGCAGCTGACACATAGTAAGTAAATCAGTAGGTTTTTACTGTTTCCCTCACACTTTACCATCCATTTGCACAACATTCACTATTTTTCAAGTATGTGCATCTTTTAGGCAAGAACTAAGGGGTGAGAAAAAACAAGGTAATTTTATTTGGAGGTATAGTACATTCAAACAATCATCTCATTGAGTGCTTATGTGTGTGTGCATGCACATATCAATGAAGACATTCTTCAAGGCTCATTTAACAAATTAAAAGCAGAATGTCACAAAACATTGCTAAAAATAAAGTATTTGAAAGTACTTAAGTTTTTAACGCAAATCAAAAATTATAACATTGGATGATATTATTATAGAATATAACTCCTCTTATGGTTGCTTACACTTTTTCTACTTTAATGTAAAAAAAATGGCAATAAAATGCCATGATGGTTATCAGAATAGCAGAGGATCAAGTAGAGCCAGAAAGCAGAGTCCATAATATCTAGGTTGTTAATGGCATTATTCTTCTAAGAAATATTTATGGAGTAAATATGGAGCAAATATTTATGGAATAAATTTAAAAAAAACCTAATATGAATCTGCCGGCCAATCCAGGAGACTTGGATTCAGTCTCTGAGTCTGGAAGATCTCCTGGAGAAGGAAATGGCAACTCACTCCACTATTCTTGCCTGGGAAAGAAGGGAAAGAGGAGCCAGGCAGGCTATAGTCCACGGGGTCGCAAAGAATCAGACATGAGTTAGAGACTAAGCAACAGCAGAAATATGGGTCAAGTGGCATGTTATATACTGGGGATAACATAATAACATGATAAGCCAAACCAGAAAATGCCCCTGTCTTGACAGAGTTTTGGTCTGTTGGGAGAGGAAAATATAAATCAAATCATCATGCAAGGAAAGAATGATAGAGATGTGAAAAGAAGGATGATCCTGGATGGCTTTCGGTAGAAAATGTCATTTGACAAAGGATAAGGAGGCATCTACTAAGCTAAAAGGCTAAAGGTCCTGGGATGAGGCTTCTACACATAGAACGTACTACGGTGGTAGGACAAATAACCAATGGCCCGAAAGAAGGCTAGTGCAATGCTGTTGCAGAGAGCTGGGGAGAGTATTGAATGAAATCGAGCTGGGCAGATTGTAGGGGTCTGAATGTGTGGAATCTCAAAGTCTATGAAATCCACGTGAAGGATTTTGACCTTATTCTAAACTCACTAGCAGATTTTAAGCAGGGTTGAGGGAAGAGGGTGGGAAAGAAGAACCCATATGATTCCTGATTGAGATTTAGGGTAAACTTTGAAAAGCTACCTTTTGGAGAGAAGTAATTGAAATAAATAACAAAGTTCTTAATGGATGAATATTTCTTCTCCTGTGAATTTTCCCTTTTTCATGTCAGTAGGTAACTTATTTTTGCTTTATAGTTACTGAGTTTATGATTTGGGCTGTAGAATTAAATAACAGGATATATATAAAAATACTATGCCAATGCCTATTTACACAACAGTTATTCCCTGTAACAGAACTTTAATTTAATCTACATTGTCAACTATAAATAAAACATATAGGAGTGATAAAAACCAAGTAAGTAAAGGAAAATTGCTATCCTTTCTTATTAGATACTTAATATACTTTGACTCATTTGTGTTGTTTATTTTCATCTACTTTTAAACAAGATTCTATTAGTAAGGAATTAATATTATACCAACTGACTTTATTTTCCTTAAATTTGGAAAAGCCATCCTAAACAAAAGACTTGTTATAGAAGAATAAAAGGAGACCACAATTCTCAATTCCTTGGAAGTCTATCATTTTAAAGAGGCAATGGGCTCATTTGCTTCATTTCCGGAATATAAATGTAGTCCCCACAAGCAAAATTTATGGACTGGTAAAGTAAATTTGGAAAATTCAGCAGTGGCCACAGGACTGGAAAATGTCAGTTTTCATTCCAATCCCAAAGAAAGGCAATGACAAAGAATGCTCAAACTACCACACAATTGCACTCATCTCACACCCTAGTAAAGTAATGCTCAAAATTCTCCAAGCCAGGCTTCAGCAATACGTGAACCATGAACTTCCAGATGTTCAAGCTGGTTTTAGAAAAGTCAAAGGAACCAGAGATCAAATTGCCAACATCCACTGGATCATCGAAAAAGCAAGAGAGTTTCAGAAAAACATCTATTTCTGCTTTATTGACTATGCCAAAGCCTTTGACTGTGTGGATCACAATAAACTGTGGAAATTCTAAAAGAGATGGGAATACCAGACCACCTGACCTGCCTTTTGAGAAACCTATATGCAGGTCAGGCAACAACAGTTAGAACTGGACATGGAACAACAGACTGGTTCCAAATAGGGAGAGGAGTACGTCAAGACTGTATATTGTCATGCTTATTTAACTTATATGCAGAGTACATCATGAGAAACGCTGGGCTGGAAGAAGCACAAGCTGGAATCAAGATTGCCGAGAGAAATATCAATAACCTCAGATATGCAGATGACACCACCCTTATGGCAGAAAGTGAAGAGGAACTAAAAAGCCTCTTGACGAAAGTGAAAGAGGAGAGTGAAAAAGTTGGCTTAAAGCTCAACATTCAGAAAACTAAGATCATGGCACCTGGTCCCATCATTTCATGGGAGATAGATGGGGAAAAAGTGGAAACAGTGTCAGACTTTATCTTTGGGGGCTCCAAAATCACTGCAGATGGTGATTACAGCCATGAAATTAAAAGACGCTTACTCCTTGGAAGGAAAGTTATGACCAACCTAGATAGCATATTAAAAAGCAGAGACATTACTTTGCCAACAAAGGTCCATCTAGTCAAGGCTTTGGTTTTTCCAATGGTCATGTATGGATATGAGAGTTGGACTGTGAAGAAAGCTGAGTGCCGAAAAATTGATGCTTTTGAGCTGTGGTGTTGAAGAAGACTCTTGAGAGTCCTTTGGACAGCAAGGAGATCCAACCGGTCCACCCTAGAGGAGATCAGTCCTGAGTGTTCATTGGAAGGACTGATGCTGAAGCTGAAGCTCCAATACTTTGGCCACCTCATGCGAAGAGTTGACTCATTGGAAAAGACCGTGATGCTGGGAGGGATTGGGGGGCAGGAGGAGGAGGGGACGACAGAGGATGAGATGGCTGGTGGCATCACCGACTCAATGGACATGAGTTTAAGTAAACTCCGGGAGTTAGCGATGGACAGGGAGGCCTGGCGTGTTGCAATTCATGGGCTCGCAAAGAGTTGGACACGACTGAGTGACTGAACTGAACTGAAAGTAAATTCAGAATGAGACCTCGATTTTAAGTAATTGGACCTACTGAACAGTGGAGCTTCCAGTATCTAGAAATAGTCTAACAGAAGTTTCATTCTGACTCAAACTTTAAAAGAAACCCCAAGTTAAGATTCTGATTTTATTTTTCTAAAAGAAAACCTCTACCAATGTTACTGCTTGTTCCCTAGAAACATCTACCTCTGAACTCTGAGTCTCACTTTTAACTATGATGATAGAACATTTTACCGCTTTGTATCTAATGTCTCAGAGTGACTACGACAACCACCTTGTGTGTGTTACTTGCTCAGTCGTGTCTGACTCTTTGTGACCCCTGGATTCTAGCCTCTGTCCATAGAACAGAATACTCCACGCAGGAATATTGGAATGGGTAGCCATTTCCTTTTCCAAGGAATCTTCCTGATTCAGTGATCAAATCCAGGTTTCCCACATTGCAGACAGATTCTTTACTGTCTGAGCCTCCAGAGAAGCCCCAACAGCCACCTCACTCTTGGAAAAAGTAAATTACTGCAGATGTCAAACATGAAAAAAAAAAAAAATGAAGTGAAAGTATGTTTCAGAAAATTGAAAATAAACTGTTATTGACCTAGTGCTGGTTGATTTTAGGTGAGTGAGAACATTGTTAGTATTTACTTTTTCATGCAAGCCAGTTGCTTGAATTTTATTAACCTTGTTTTTCTCTTTCCTCTCACTTAGATACGGTGCTTGGATTAGTCAGAACAGGCTAAGTATCAGAGACTGTGCCCCATAAACTCAGAAGCTCTAATAGTAACTTGGCAGTAGCTAAATTAGTCATAGATTTAAATAAGGTCAAGTTGTAAAGTTTGTGAAACCAGCTCAGTCCCTGGCTGTAGACACTGTATTGGGTAAGTGTGAGCAAGTTACTTGACCTTTATAAGTCTCAGTTTTTTCATCAGTAAAATTGGGCATAATAATATTATTCAGTGCACTGGGATTTTGTGAGAATTAAATGATTCATATATCAGCATAGCACCTGGTATATAAAAAACTCAATAAATTTTCCATATTAATATTATTATGAAGTAAAGTATCTTATTCTACTACTTTGGTTCCAGTTCAGTTCAGTCGCTCAGTCATGTACGACTCTTTGTGACTCCATGGACTGCACCACACCAGGTTTCCCTGTCCGTCACCAACTCCCAGAGCCTACTCAAACTCATGTCCATTCCGTCGGTGATGCCATCCAACCATCTCATCCTCTGTCGTCCCCTTCTCCTCCCACCTTCAAACTTTCCCAGCATTAGGATCTTTTCCAACGAGTCAGTTCTTTGCATCAGGTGGCCAAAGTATTGCAGTTTCAGCTTCAGCATCAGTCCTTCCAATGAATATTCAGGACTGATTTCCTTTAGGATGGACTGGTTGGATCTCCTTGCAGTCCAAGGGACTCTCAAGAGTCTTCTCCAACACTACAGTTCAAAAGCATCAGTTCTTCAGTGCTCAACTTTCTTTATAGTCCAACTCTCTCTCACATCCACACATGACTACTGGAAAAACCATAGCTTTGACTAGACGGACCAGTGTTGACAAAGTAATGTCTCTGTTTTTTAACATGCTGTTTAGGTTGGTCATAGCTTTCCTTCCAAGGAGCAAGTGTCTTTTAATTTCATGGCTGCAGTCACCATCTGCAGTGATTTTGGAGCCCCCCCAAAATAAAGTCTCTCACTCTTTCCATTGTTTCCTCATCTATTTGCCATGAAGTGATGGGACCGGAGGCCATGATCTTGGTTTTCTGAATATTGAATTTTAAGCCAACTTTCTCACTCTCCTCTTTCACTTTCATCAAGAGGCTCTTTAGTTCTTCTTTGCTTTCTACCATATCTGAGGTTTAGCCAGCAGTTAAAACAATTTCCTTGCTTTGAATACCATTTTATTTAAGATTTTAGCATAGCTTAAAGGGAAAAGAGCACTGGTCTGGAACTTTAGCAATTTCCTACCTTTCTTCCTCATATGGATAAAGCATTTTAAGGAAAAAAGGTAGAATAAACTAGTACAGAAATGACATACCCCAGATGAACATAAGAAATGTTTGACACAAGAAACACCTAGTCAGATATAAATGGACTTAAGGCGTGATTTGGTGAAAAATAAGTTGCTTGTTCATTAACTACAATTTGAGCTCAGGAACTTTAAAAATCCTTGAATGAAAATCTATACATGCAAAAATGATTGGTAATTCCTAATCAACGCATGCAATTTACTAAATGACACAGTCACCTGTAAACAGTGTGATGAATGAAAGTATAGTTTTGTTTTTACCTTCAACCATTTGCCACCAGGGAGTTGAGGACACTTTTTACATAGGATCTGTTATATAAGTGCCTGGATACTGGCTTGATCTATTAATTTTTTCTATTAATATTATCATTATTATTCTGAATATTTTAAATCCACTGTGTCTCATCCTGTCAGCAGCAGACAGGAATCTTCCTGGACCCTCACTTCTACACTCTAGGACTATAACAAGAGTAACTCTTACAACTGACATCTACTGAGTAACTAATATTTCATGCAATTTTCTACAACATTATAACCTAGCAAGACTGATGTAACACTTCATTTTTATTGCTGAAGAAACTGAAATTTGGACTGTGCTGTGCTTAGTTGCTCATTAGGGTCCGACTCTTTGCAACCCTATTGACGGTAGCCCACCAGGCTCCTTTGTCCACGGGGATTCTCCAGGTGAGAATACAGGAGTGGGTTGCCATGCCCTCCTCCAGGGGATCTTCCCAACCCAGGGACCGAACCCAGGTCTCCCACATTGCAGGCAGATTCTTTACCATTTAAGCCACAAGGGAAGCCCTTACATAAGAGGTTGGATTAAAATTGGGGTTTTCACAGATGAAACAAGTCAGACTCACTTGGCTAGATGTCCTAATAATATTTTTAGAAGAAGCAACTTTTAAATATCTTGGACAAGCAAACGTCTTAATTATTTTGCCTTTTATAAATTTGAACAGGTTAACTTATTACCTGAGGTTGTCAGGCTAATAAATGTCAAAGCTACTTAAAATTCAGTCACTGTGCCAATCTCATCTCTTCTCTTAAGCTGGATAACTTAACAATCACTTCAGATGAGAAGCACTGTGGATCTCTTCTCATCATTCTTAGTAGGATACATTCATTTATTTAGAAACATTTTGTTGTTGTTGTTCAGTTGTTAAGTCGTGTCCAACTCTTTGTGACCCCATGGACTGTAACATGCCAGGCTCCTCTGTCCTCTGTTATCTCCTAGGGTTTGCTCAAATTAATGTCCATTGATTTGGTGATGCTGTATAACCTTCTCATTCTCTGCTGCTTCCTTCTCCTTTTCCTTTCAATCTTTCCCAGCATCAGGGTCTTTTCCAATGTATTGGCTCTTTGCATTAGGTAGCTAAAGTACTGGGGCTTCAGCTTCAGCATCAGTCCTTCTGAAGTATATTCAAGATTGATTTTCTTTAGTGAACACTTAACATGTAGTGGGCATTATTCTAGGTTCTGAGATAAAGTGATGAGACCTTGAACAAGGCCTATATACTTCTGAGATTTTAGACTCTTGGATGGAAACCAACAATAAGACAATAGGTTAAAGAGTCAATAGTATAATTTCAGATATTTATGTCTTCTGAAAATAAATAAGCAAAATGGGAAAGAAGGAAGTGACAAGAATGGGGTTAATATTTTAAGTATCATATGAATGCTTAGCATATAAATTAATCTCTCTCAGGAGAGACTATTTGAACAGACAGATATTAAGAAGAAATAAATAAATTACATGAATATAGGGGGAAGAGAAAGTAAAACATCTGAGGTGGGAACAAACTTGCAGTTGCTTGGGTCATAATGCAAATGTCAATTTGTATAATATGTAATAGAAGAGAGGGAGATGGGTGAAGCGGGGGAACCAGAATGATAGCAGGTTTAGGTCAGGTAGGGTCTTGTTCACCCTATTATAGAGTGTGAGTCTCATCTTAAATGTAACTGGAAACCATTAAAATGTTTTAAAAAGAAGAATCATATGATGTTTCTTTCCTTTTCTAACAGATTTGCAGGAACATGGAAAGTACAGAAGTGAAAAGATGAATTAGGAGACTTTTGCAAAAATCTAGGGAATAGCATCTGAACAAGTATTTGCCCTTCTCAAGTTGATGAAAGATCCTGACGCTGCTAGAGTTAATTTTTACAATTATAAAACCCTCCCCACCCCAAATTGGCCACTTTTGTGTTATTTAATCTGAGTTTTATTCATTTTCTTACTAGGTAGTGGGGAAAATTAATAATTTCATCTGAACTCTGGCTTTTATGTATATCTCCAGTGACACAGTAGGAGCAGAAATGGCTCAGAATCATTTGTCAACAATAAAAATTTGTCTATGTGACCTCCAAAACTTAAATTTACAGCAAGGATGAGGCTCTGAAAAATGAAAATCGTATGGATGTATTGAGAAATATGTAGGGGGTGGAGCACAGGTGGCATTATTTATTTAAGTTTAGGGGAAAATCTACAAATAGAAGGTAATAATTCAGAAAAGAAGCAAAATCTTATTTTGGGAAATAGGAAAATAGTAGCGGAATTTCAGATAGTTTGCTATTAATGTATTTATTTACAGAGGGATAAAGAAGGTTTGTTGGCATTTGCCAATAATTCATAGTTATCTGAAGATTAATTTTTGAATCTTGACCATTTTGTCTTGAGACAAACTTAGATATATTTTCCTTCATGAAGAATCATTTAAAAGGCACATTTTATCAACAATTACAACTCTTTTAGAGAATATATCACCGCTTTAAATCTATGGCTCTGTATTTCTCCAAAACACTTTCATATTTAATTATTATTATAAATGAAATTGTTTGTTACTTTCTAGAAGTTCAGTTCAGTCGCTCAAGTCATGTCCGACTCTTTGCAACTGTATGGATTGGAGCACCCCAGGCCTCCCTGTCTATCACCAACTCCTGGCCCTTTCAAAACTGCTTATCACAAAAACACATATAATCCAAGGGGTTATGCATAATATTTCTTGATTTATCTCATCAAGTTACCATTAAGTTCTATCTTGGTGGAGTCTTTGCTTTTGGTGGAAATTCAGAAATAGCTTCTGCTTCTTCCCTCCTGCTCCTTCCTTATTAACTACTCCCATGATAGTCTTTGTTTGGTTTTTCAACATCCTCTCTTTCCTGCCCCCGGTCCTGTTTCTACTCTGCACAACTAAGTTCCTCAAGGTTCAATATGCTCCAAGTGCCATCTTGTGTATATCTTTGGAGGAGGTGTGAGGTCGTTCAGATTCTTCAGAGTAGAGTAAAACCAAACATCCTGTCTCTTGCTAATATTGACCATACGCTATATACATATTCGATTATGAAAAGTAGCCTTGATTTCTACTTGTTACATCGCTAAGCTTGTAATGGAGTGGTGGGGGCACATACATGGAGAGGAAATGATAAAGCTGCTTGAAAAGGATGGTAGAGCAAAGTAAGTGAAATGAAGAAATTGAAGGTAAACACTAAAAATGAGCAGCGAGACTGAAATCTGGGGTAGTGGGGACATTTTCTGACGTGGCTGAGACAGAGTAGATAATTAAGAAACATTTGTTACATGAAGTGATGTGAATTAGAGCTAGCAGAGTATAGGGTGAAGGAAATGGCAAGCATATGAAGCATTGCAAAGTAAGCACGCAGCAAATTTGGAGACTAACAGGATATAGGATATAAAAGATAAATTTTTTCACTGATCACAATGAAGCACTGAGTCTTGGGTTATAGTGGTACTAGACTCAAAAAATTGTAGAAGAGGGTAAAAATATGATTTAGATATTTGCCACACAAAAATGTAGTCTACAGACAATTATCAACAGCAGACATGGGAGCTCATTAAAAATGAAACTTAACCCATTCCTCATGTTCTCAGTCTAATGAAAAAGATTTTATAAATAAAAACTTCATGTGATTCATGCAAACATTGACATTTAAGAAGAACTGATGTATGACTGAAAAGGTAAAGTGGATGGTAGCAAATTTCAAAAATTTTTGGCAATGGCAAAACATTTATTACAAATTATTCAGTGACAGGATTAACAGTCTTGTTTTTTTCCTTTTTTTTCATTTATTTTTATTAGTTGGAGGCTAATTACTTTACAATATTGTAGTGGTTTTTGCCATACATTGACATGAATCAGCCATGGAGTCACATGTGTTCCCCATCCTAATCCCCCCTCCCGCCTCCCTCCCCATCCTATCCCTCTGGGTCTTCCCAGTGCACCAGCCCTGAGCACTTGTCTCATGCATCCAGCCTGGGCTGGTGATCTGTTTCACACTTGATAATATAAATGCTTCGATGCTGTTCTCTCAAAACATCCCACCCTTGCCTTCTCCCACAGAGTCCAAAAGTCTGTTCTGTACATCTGTGTCTCTTTTTCTGTTTTGCATATAGGGTTATCGTTACCATCTTTCTAAATTCCATATATATGTGTTAGTATGCTGTAATGTTCTTTATCTTTCTGGCTTACTTCACTCTGTATAAGGGGCTCCAGTTTCATCCATCTCATTGGAACTGATTCGAATGAATTCTTTTTAACGCTGAGTAATATTCCATGGTGTATATGTACCACAGCTTCCTTATCCATTCGTCTGCTGATGGGCATCTAGGTTGCTTCCATGTCCTGGCTATTATAAACAGTGCTGCGATGAACATTGGGGTGCATGTGTCTCTTTCAGATCTGGTTTCCTCGGTGTGTATGCCCAGCAGTGGGATTGCTGGGTCATATGGCAGTTCTATTTCCAGTTTTTTAAGGAATCTCCACACTGTTCTCCATAATGGCTGTACTAGTTTGCATTCCCACCAACAGTGTAAGAGGGTTCCCTTTTCTCCACACCCTCTCCAGCATTTATTGCTTGTAGACTTTTGGATAGCAGCCATCCTGACTGGCGTATAATGGTACCTCATTGTGGTTTTGATCTGCATTTCTCTGATAATGAGTGATGTTGAGCATCTTTTCATGTGTTTGTTAGCTATCTGTATGTCTTCTTTGGAGAAATGTCTGTTTAGTTCTTTGGACCATTTTTTGATTGGGTCATTTATATTTTTCTGGAATTGAGCTGCAGGAGTTGCTTGTTTGTTTTTTTTTTTGAGATTAATCCTTTGGGATTAACAGTCTTAATGTCTAAGAGTAGACATAGTTTTGTAAAAAAAATATTAAAGATAAATACTTGTGGGATAAACAAATGAGGAAATAAAAAGCAGGTTGGTAACAGGTAAACAGCAGAGAAAATAAAAGTGGGGAGAGATGACTTCCATTTGCCCAGCCTGTCTCCACAGTCAGACTCTCTGCTCCATTTCTTCTATAACATAAATTACAAAGTCTCTCTGCTTTCTCTAATCAAGACCTATCTGTGCATCTGAGTCCTGATGCTTTGGCAGCAGAAAGCCCCATTTGAGCTCTCCCTATTAGGACTTAAGAGAGGAAGCTGTGCTGGCCACTGCTTTCTTATTTGTCCCTTGATCATCCTAATTGAAAGTGAAACTTTGCATTTATTGAGAGTGACTTCAGATGGAAATTGGAGAACCATCTAGACAGCAGGGATCTGGAGACCAAACCGCTCTGGGTAATTTCTTCCCCAGGATTATGCAGAACCAATCCACATTACAGCTTTCTGTCACCTTACGAGTTGTTATCTACTAAATAGGGACGGGGGCTGGGCAGCCCTTGATAAGCCTTGCTCATTTTGTCACAGATGATTTCAAATTTTTCAGCTTATGTGTAGAAATTATATAATTTTTGACTTAAGGGAAAATGGAGCAATACCCTCTGGGGCAGATGTCATAGTGAATGTCATAAATGCCAAGAGCCCTTGAGGGTTGTGGAATTTATAATGAAAAAGAAGTATTTTTCTGTTAAATAATGTACCACTTGGAGATAAGCAGAGTTTTCTGAACTGTATAATTCTGGCACACCTATGCTAAAAACTCATGATAATAAAGGTAGAGGGATTTTTGGTACTGAGAGTGGAATAGGGAGATCAATTAAAGTGGTCAAGCACATCAGCCTTGCAGGTCCTCTGGCCAGCGACTGGGGTCAACATCGTGAGTTTCATGAAAGCAAAATAAAGACTGTAAAGTAAAGTAAAGACTGTAAAGTCATATTGCAGTAGCATAATTTATCTCAATCACTTTCAAAAATTCTTAACATGTTTGTTTTAAATATATTCAGTCATGTCCGACTCTTTGTGACCCCATGGACTGTAGCCTGCCAGGCTCCTCTGTCCATGGAATTCTCCAGGCAGGAATACTGGAGTGGGTTGCTACTTTCTTCTCTAGGAGATCTTCCTGATCCAGGGATCAAACCTGAGTCTTCTGCATTGCAGGCAGATTCTTTACCCTCTGAACCATCAGGGAAGCCGGTGATTTTATATACTGATTTTGTTTTTATAACAAGTTACATACTAAATTTTATTATTTTCATAATGGTAGATTCTGGACAAAGTGGAGACAATGAGAATAAGGATAATCCATTACAATTATCAAAAGTCACTACATTATGAATCTTCTAGTAGTTTTATATATTAAAATGCAAATTACATTTAAAAAAGTAAGAAATATGTTTGGACCTTTTGCAGACTAACACAACATTCTTTTAAAAACTGGTGATGTGCTCTTGCACTTAATTCTGACAGTAATTCACAAAACACAAAATCACACTTTTTGTACTCTTTTCTACAGTCTGGGCTTAGGAATAGCAGTAAGAGAGAAGAATAAAAAATAAAGTTCAGTGCTCAGAAAAAAATCTCTTTTGTAATTTTTAATATATTGAAGGGTGCAAAAATTTCATTCAGAAAAGCCAATCATTGCTATAAACCAGTAAATGTAACAGAGTTATAAAATACTTTTATAATCAAAATCAGCTACTGTTTACTAAAAACTTATACCTATATATACTATATAGTTTAGAAAAATAGTGTATTGGTGAAATGATTCTGAAAGCATTCATTTGATACAATTATTAAACATGTAAAAAAATACATTTTCAATGACATCCCTTATTCAGATTACATCAGGAAACTACACTTGAAAAGTAAAGAGGTCAATCTAATTGTTTTTCTCTTAAATCAAGGGTTTTTTCCTATCAGAGGGCTATCCTTTCTACCCATTCTACTCTTATTAATGCTATTATAAGCACATTACACAGATAATAATGTTCTGCTCTGCTTGGACATTATTATATACTTCTCTGGTCACTAGTAGGACTGGGAAAATTTGTAGTTAGTGTAAAGACTATTTTTTAATGTATTGTCTCTACATTAAACCATTAAGATATTGAGAGGTGAATAAACCATTCCATTTGGGATCAATATTAATAGCTGTAAAAACTAACTCTGCACTGGAAGAGCTCATAAAGTTTCCATTAAAGTAATAATGGCTTTTCCTGGTGGCTCAGATGGTAAAGAATCTGCCTGCAATGCAGGAGACCTGGGTTCAATTCCTGAGTCAGGAAGATCCCCTGGAGAAGGGAAATGGCTACCCACTCCAGTATTATTGCCTGGAGAATTCCAAGCCTGGCAGGCTACAGTGCATTGGGTTGTAAACAGTTGGACATGACTAAGTGACTAACATTGGACTTTCAAAGTAATAATACATCCTTCATCTGCATTCAATCAATCTGACTGGAGTGAAAATATACTCCTGATGGTTCATCTGAGATGTGGGGGGAAAAAACTACTTTATATAAATATTCTCAAGATGATCAGTATAGGATAATAAAAGATTCCTTGACAAGACTCCCAGCATTCATGTTTGGACAGACTGTCGAAGGTCAAAGTAGAAACAAAAATGAAGACTAGCCATAGCAATTATGTTGAGCCAACCAAACATTGGAGAAGGAAATGGCAACCCACTCCAGTGTTCTTGCCTGGAGAATCCCGTGGACAGAGGAGCCTGGTGGGCTGCTGTCTGTGAGGTCGCACAGAGTCGGACAGGCCTAAAGTGACTTAGCAGCAGCAGCAGCCACCAAACATTTAGGCCAGTAACTATTTCAACAAGTTTTAAAGTGGTGAATTTCAATGACGTGTTACCGCTAACTCATCCTTCTATATGCACTCAAGATTTGAAGCTTAAACTGTGAAAAATGAAATGTCCCCCCAAAAGGGGAACAACTGAAGCAAGAATTTCTTTCTATGAATTCGTAGTTTATACATGTGCACAAATGTATATATTGTTCTGCATAAAAGCTGTCCCTCAGTATAGTTTGAGAGGCTTTTATCAAAGAACAAATTGATTTTGCTATAATCACTACAGGTCATTTCATCTGTACGAGAAAAATTATGCATATATTTACATAGTGTCAACCTTATCAGCAAAGCCACAGCTATTAACATGACTAAATACAACACCTTGCTGGTCAGAGATGTAATCAGAATATGGTTTACCAAAAAAACAAATATATACAACCAAGTTTTATATTTGCATGAAAAGAGTTGTTAGCATGGCAAGTATTGAAGAGAGTTCAAATTTCAGAGTAAGGGGAAATAGCAAAATGTCATAAATCTCTTGAGATTCAATTTAATTACTGGATCAACTTTAGAAAAACAGACTCAAGGAATGGTTTGATATACGAAGATATTTTCTTTGATGCTTTAGTGTTACCAGCAATATGTAAATAGACTTAAAGTTCCCCTCTCAGTCACTGTTAATTATAAATATCACCATTTGTTTATTGACTGTCTTTTTATTTCTGCCTCTACTATTTGATGTGACTTATTGAGTGGCTCTAACACTTGCTAGTGTAGTTTTATATGCAAGTATTATTCTCTATGGTCAGGCTCCTTGTTCATATAATTACATAAGTGCTGAAGTCCTTAGAGAAAAGTTAACATTATTTATCTATAAAACTATAATGAACTAGATTTTTTCAATAAAAAACTAAATTCCACCTAATGGGCTGAGAAGCCATGAAATAATTCTTATATTTTCCCAATCAAGGACTTGGCAGACAATACTCTAATGATGTTTGTGTGATGAAGGGGTCCAATATGATGGCATAGGAAGGCGTTGAACTCATCTCTACCCATAGACACCGAATCAATACCTGCATGTAGAGGAATTCCTACTGAGGAATAACTGAGGGCTGACTGAACAGCTTCAGCATGACAAACCACAGGGGGATCACAGGTCAGGGTAGGGATATGGAGTTACCATAGTGATGGGAACCCCACCCCCACTCATGGACAGACACAACTACAAACAAATACAACAAAAGAGAAACAGGTTCAAAGACACAAAGAAGAATCTGGTAGTTGCCAGGAAGGAAAGGGTGTAGGGATGGTTGAAATTGGAAAAGGAAACTAAAAAGATATAAAGTAACTAAGTCACAGGGATGCAATGTACACCATAGGGAATATAGTCAATAATGCTGTAATAACCTTGCACGGTGACAGGTGATAACTAGATATGTGGCAATCATTTTGCACTACATAAAAATATCAGATCACTATGTGGTACTCCTGAAACTAATATAATATTTTAAGTCTATTATACTTCAATAAGTATTAAAAATAAATTCAAAAATATTTTTGTATATATACCAACAGTCTTACATATAGTTTTTGGAAAAAGCATTTTTCTTAATGAGTTTTGGTGCTTGAAGGTTTGGATTAGGATGTCAAGTACGAGTTGCAAGCTCTTGGGAACAAGCTTTTTTTTTTCTCTTTCTGAATGGTACTCCGCAATAACTAATATTCACCAGATATGAGTTAGAAATTTTAAATAAGATAATCTTTGTAAAGCATTCAGCAAAGAGCTGAAATTCAGCAAACTGTCAAGCTCTCTGACACTTAAGATGAATTCTATAAATGAATAATTCCTCAGTTCCTACCTTTTATGTAACTGTCTGTGTGTGTTAGTGGCTCAGTTGTGTCTGACTCTTTGTAACCCCATGGACTGTAGCCCGTCAGGCTCCTCTGTCCATGGGGTTTCCCAGGCAAGAATACTGGAGTGGGTAGCTATTCCTTTCTCCAGGGGACCTTCCTGACTCAGGGACCAAACCTGGGTCTCTTAAGTCTTCTGCATTAGCAAGCAGATTCCTTACCACTGCACCACCTGGACAGCCCTTTATGTATCCATCTTAAATCACATCGTTTGTTTTTTGTGAGGCAATATAAGACCATGATACAGTACTTGTAGAGGCCTTTCCTAATGGCTCAGTGGGTAAAGAATCCACCTGCAATGTAGACACAGGATTGAGACAGGTTCGATCCCTGGGTTGGGAAGATCCCCTGGAGGAGGAAACAGAAACCCACTCCAAACAGGCACAATGAGCTGGGCAATTTTTTTTTTTTTTTTAAACAAAACATTCACATTTTTGCAGTGGAAACTGCTTTATTCTTGGTTGTTTTCCTTTTACCAATACAAAGGATTTCTATGAATCGTTGTTTCATTTTTCTTAATTGGGCAATATTCTCCTATACATGGATAATTTATTAAATACAAAGAGTTCACTTTAAAGCACTATTATATAATTTACAATATAGTCTTTCTATTTGGACATGTTATATTCTGTACTAAATTTTACTGAAGACTGATTAGCATTTACCTAATGAAAGTGTTTTTAGTAGCAAAACAACATTAATAGAAATAAGAATGACTCTAATTCATTTTAAGAATAGTTTGATTCAATCCAAGACCATATACTATGCATTGCCTGCCTTGCTCCAGGTGATAAAGACATCATTTTAAAAAAAGAGTTATCATATATTGTGAAACTTACATTCTATTGTTAGTGGAGGGAATGAAAAATCAACAACTAAGTAATGTCTCTACTGGTGACAAGAACTTTGAAGGAAAATAAAGCTGGATGATAAAAATATTATCTGATACCAGTGAGGACAGGGTACCAAATGGAAGCCAATTTCTCTTTGATTAAAAAAAAAAAATGAAGTAAGGGGAAAAGACAAAGCAATATCCTATAAAACTATATTTCAGGTAGAAATGGCAGCAAACATAAAGGCTGTAAGGTGAGAATGTGTTTTATGTGTTTGAGAAGCAGGAAAAAAAAGTTTTATGGCAGGGGAAAACAAGGATTGAATAGTAAGAAATAATATCATGGAAGCATCACGGTTCGAAATCCTATAGGGGCTGGTAGGCCATCACCTGAGCTTTGGATTTTATTCTATGTAATACAGGGAGCTTCTAGAGAAAGCTGAGCAGAGGCATAGTTAGATCTTATTTTTATGTTTAAAAGATCACTGCCGCCTGTGTGGTTAATTGACTGTGAAGAAACAAGGGTGGGAAAAAGGGGACTATTTAAAAGCCTGTTGTATTAATTCAGGTGCTAGCTGATGCTGCTCTGCATTAGAGAGACAGGGTAGAGATGTGAGAAATAAATTCTAGGATCTAAATGTATTTTGAAGGGAGAGCAAAAACAAGTCCCTAGTGTGAGGTTATATGTGGGATGTGAGAGAAAGAAAGAAAGAAAAAAAAAATTCTGAGGACCAGGAAAAAGGCATGTAATGGAAATTTACTGGCTCAATTAACATAACAATCAAGAAGCAGGCCAGGCTCCAAAGACCCTTTGATCAGCGTTCTGGCTCTGTTCTGTGATCCTCTCGGAGTCATCATCCTCTATTGGCAGGTCTTATCCTTCATGGAGTTGAAATGACGGCAGAAATTCAAATGACCCATCTGTATGTCATACTATTCAGGAGAGAGAACTTTTTTCCAAATACTATCAAATTAAAATCATAAATTTTCCTCTGTTAGACCCAATTAAACTATATTTCTACATCTGAGCCGATCACAAGGGACTGGAGAATGCCATATGCTGAGAGGGTTTCAGAGTGCCCTGACTATGGCATCACAGGAGCCTCAATGCTCACAAGGTCTTAAACACAGGAGCCTCAATGCTCACAAGGTCTTAAACAATCCTTTTTGTAGCATCAACTATCTATTTAAAAAACCATAGCCCTTAGATAACCACATCTAATCTACTAATCTACTTACCACCTTGATTTTAAAAGCCATTTGGCCAGAAATTTGTTATATCTCCCCAATAAGTAGGATGTACTCATTCTCAGACCAGTGCCCTTGCTTATGTTTTCCTTCATTTGCAGCATCCTTTCCTCTTTAACTTGGACTATCTAAATTATAATTATCCTCTACGGCAAGCACAAGTCCTTCCTCCTTCATAAAACCTTCCAAGAATTCTCAGCACTTGTCTTTCTACATTCATCAATCATCACACTGTATATAGCATCAACATGGACTTCTTACATTTGGTATAGCCTATGTAGTACAGTTTCTTTTATTCACCAATTGCATTGTGAATGTCTTCCTTGCTTAGATTCTCAAGGAGGAAACATGAAAAACAACATGACAACATGACAAAATTTTGTGTTCAATTATAGGGAATCCTTTCTGAGAAGATACCTGTCTTTGAATAAGTGTTTATAATTGATAACAGCATACATTTATTGTATTGATAATTATGTATATTACAAAATTGATTTTAATTAATTGATGCATTACCAAAGTAACCTCTGATTACTACCACAGACAATTTACTATAAACAAGCTAACATACAAATCATCAGAGGATCACAAAAGAATATTTCCAACACTTTGATAAAGAATCCATAGAAGAAAATACATTAAAGTCATCATCATCAATTTACTAGCTTATCTTAATTACACTCTTTGTATTCTAGCTTACATACTGCCATAGGAAAAGAAGGAACAAAGGAAAGAGAAAGTAAAACAAAGAATGAGAAAAGAGAGCAGAGAAAGAGAGAAAAAAGATAAAGGGATCTGAAGCTGATATTTCACAGTATTCAATATTTAAAACCAGATATACTGCTATTGAAAATATTTCCCTGGTGATGAGTTTTTTGATAAAGCATTTCAAATAAGAAGATCCAAAAGTACAACTCAAGAAAAAATATACATTAAACTTTATGAAAATTAGAATTTTTGCTTTGCAAAAGATGCTGTTAAGAAGATGAAAAGACAAGCCACAGACTGGGAGAAAATAGTAACAAAACCCTTATCTGTTAAAGAATTGGTATCCAAAATATACAAGGAATTGTTAAAAGTCAACAAGAAGAAAATAAATAACAATTTTCTTTGAGTGTGCAAAAGATCTGAACAGATGTCTCACCAAAGAAGATATATAGGTGGCAAGTAAGCATATGAAAAGATGTATACTTTTGTTATCAGAGAATTGCAGATTAAAATAATAAGATATCACTACAAAAGTTCTAGAATGACTAAAATCCAAAATACTGATAATATCAATCACTGGCAAGAATGCAGAGCAATAAAACTTTCATTCATTTCTGGTAGGAATTCAAAATGTTACACAGCCACTTTGGGAGTAAATTTGGCAGTTTCTTGCAAATCTAAACATAATATTACCATATGATACAGCAACCCCTCTTCTAGATTATTTACTTTACTGATTCAAAAACATTTGTCTATCCAAAAACTTGTATGCTTTATTCATAATTGTCAAAAGCTGGAAGCAACCAAGGTGTCCTTCAATAGACGAACAAATAAACTGTGCTACATCCTTACAATAAAATATTAGTCAGCAAGTTTTAAAAAATGAGCCATTAAGCCACAGAAAGCAATTAATGAATCTTAAATCCATATTAAGTAAAAAAAAATTCATCTGAAAAGGTTACATAGTTTATAATTTCAATGATATGACCTATGAAAAATGCAAAATTATAACATGGTAAAATCAATGGTTTCCAGGAGTTTAGTGAGAGGAAAAGAGTTGCATAGATGAAGCACAGAGGATTTATCAGGACAGGAAAAGCATTGTGAATGATACAGTAATGGTAGATACATGAAATTGTGTATTTGTTAAAATCCATAGGACTTTAAGCCACAAAAGGTGGACCTTAATATATAAACCTTAATATAAATGAATTTCAAAAAGAAAAGTCATTAAGAGATTGGAGGAATCCCCAGATGGAATGTATAATACTATAAAAGAATATTACAAATACATGAAACAAAAGTATTGTTGACCTGGGAAACTTTGAAAACAAGTGGAGTTTGTGACACTAAAGAATTGCTGTTCTCTGGTTAATAAATTTATCTCCTCCAAGTGTACTGATTAACAATTTTGTAACTGCTGTATATGTAGACTGACAGTGACTAAGTCAGTGGAGTGTACTTGGTTGAATCCAGATTTCTTGCTGTTGGGGTGGTAGTTTGCAGATAAGCAAAGGAAGGAGGCTAGAATGATTCATTTGGTAATTAGAGTTGGATTTGTAAAAAAAACATTAACAGAAACTTCAATTAAATAGAGTTGGGAAACCAGAAGGGGGAGTTCTGATGCCCTGTGATGATGGCAGAGTCCAACAGGAGAAGAAATCATTTTTTCCTTGGTGAGGACTCAGCCAAAAAATGTCATAATCTCTTTGTCTACTAGAGCCCTCCCAACTTCCTTTTCCTCTCTATAAAATGGTACACAAATACATTTCTTTACACTGTTGAAGACCTAGAGTCAATGACATACCAATAGCTATGTGCTAGCACTCACTTCTTGGTTTCTAACATTGTTGTCCAATAAAGGGAACCAGACTCCTCAGAGAATGAGTGATTCTAGGACTGGGGTAGAAAATATACATGATGAACCTGGAGCATCTTGTAATGCCAGAAACAGAAAATGTTTGAAACACACACATGCACACACACGTGCACACAGATGAGATATATCAAAAGGAACCAGGAACCAACTGTTAAGCTCCTAATGGCTAAAACTAGAACAATTTAAACAACAAAATAAAGTAGCATTAGATTATAACTCAGTGTAAAAATGAATATTCATGATTTCGTATTGATACAAATAAGTGGAAAAATGAATAAACAAATAACTTGGGAGAATAGACAAATTTCCTGTGAGGAAGAATTCCAAATAATATGTGTAGATATTGTGCCCTTAAGCAGGTGAGGCATAACTCTCCACCCCTTCCATGAGGGCTGCACATAGTGGCTTCCTTCCAAAGAAGACTGTGGGATGGTGAAGAGAGGGACAGCAACTTTTCAGTGGAGAAACATGAGAAACATTGCCTTCGCCAGGTGCTCAAGACCAATATTAACAGAGATAATTTATGTATCTTTCTTTGATAAGGTCTGATGAAAATGGTACTGTACTTCTGTGGTCTTCCTCCTCAAATTCCATAACCCTAGTATAACCATGAGGAAAAAACATCAGACAGATTCTTATTCAGAGACATTCTTCAAAATAACTAACCAGTGCTCCTCAAGCTGTCAAGGTCATCAAAGACAAGGGATGAACATCTGAGAAACTATCACAGTCATGAGGAGCCTCAGGGTACATGATGAGTAAACATAGGGTGGTGTCTTAGATGGAATCCTGGAACACAAAAGGAATATTAGGCAAAAACTAATCTGAATAAATTATGGATTTTAGTTCATAATAACATGAATATTGGCTCCTTAATTGTAACATAAATACTATATTAATGTAAGATATTACTAATAAGGGGAAATGGGTACAGAAATATAGGAACTCTCTCTTTGATCCTTACAATTTTCTATAAATTGAAAGCTGTGCTAAGGTAAAACATGTATTTAAAAATAATTTAATTTTCAACTCTTCAGTAAAACAATACCAAACAAAATATTATTGTCCCTTTCAATATGGGTCAGGAATTCTGTAAGTCAATTCATGGTAATAACAAACTATGCAATGCATATTAATGCAAAAAGAGAACACTGTATGTGTAGTTCACCTCTCTAATTCAAACTAATTCTTAAATCCCAAAGGGATTAAAACCAGAAGATACTGTCTGGGTAGTAATGCAGAGGAATGTGGAAACATCTGGAAGGTCATTTTCTGTCCTTTTAGATTTGGTCTCTAAAAATGAATGACTGAAGATTTCAAAGCAAAATAGTGTTAAAACATTCTGAATACAAAAACAATTAATACATTAAAATGGAAGGGTTCTAGTTCTGCTAGAAAAGCATACCAATGACAATACTTGTTATTAAAACCTAATCTATAATGATAAAAAAAAAACCTTTGTAATTCACGCCTGTAAGCTATTTCTTTCATTAGTGAAATCCTTTGAATGCCCTAAATAATTGAGTGTTCAGAAGCCAACAACTCAAATTGAAGTTAGAAGTGTTGTTTATACAGGTGGTTTGCCTACTGGGAGTCAAAATTCTTACTTCTGTTGTCCTTATCAATTATTCTGAGACTTTGTCTGTTTGGTGTCTGCCAGTTTTTACAGCAACAGAAGTTTCTTTTTAAAAATTGCTGACATAACAAATATCAAATTATCCCGAGTAACATTCTGTTTCCAAATTTAAAAAATCAAGAGTGGAGGAAAATGCTTGGACAATTAAATATTAAGTCTGTTTTATGATTCTCTCAGATTTAAATATTTAAAATGTGTCAACTAAATTAATAAGAAATGAAGATCTTAGAAGTATGAAGTTCACCTAAAATACATTAAAATTATTGTCAGTATTGTCAGTTATGAGCTCAAGGGCTTAGAATTGATCAATCCAGACATACACAAAAGGAAAAAAAAATTAAGTGCTGGATATGAGAAGTGACCAGGCTTCCCAGGTGGCTTAGTGGTAAAAAATCTGCCTGCCAAGCAGGAGACTCTGGTTGGATCCTTGAGCTGGGAAGATTCTCTGGAGACAAGGAAATGGCAACGCACTCCAGTATTCTTGCCTGGGAAGTCCCATGGACAGAGGAGCCTGGTGGGTTACAGGCCATGGCATCACTAAGAGTCAGACATGATAAGTGACCAAACAGCAGCAACAGAAGAAGTGATCATAACTTCTACTAGTGCTGCTGGTCAGCACTGACCTTCAGGAGAGTAAATGTCATCCCAGTTACTCACATATCTCTGGTGGGGGAACTTCTACCCTCCTCTCCTACTTATACAAAAGAAAGGTGAACTTCAGAAGCAAACATTCAGAATTACCACCTAGAAGACAAGAAGGCAGGGAAAATCCAGGCATCTCTGGATGCTCCAGCCAGGCACACATACCTCTGCCAGAAGAGAGGGAAGGGAACTAGGTCCAAGAGCTTGTAAGGCAGGTGACCCGTATAGGACTTATGACACTTTTTTTTTTTTTATTAATTGAGAGCCCTAAATCCGGTAAGGGTCTCATTCTCATCGACCTCTGTGATAATAACACTAAGTACACAGGATTTTCCCAAGGGGAACCTGTTTATAGGATTTATTTCAGAAGCTGGAGGCTTCAGACTGCTTTCTCATTGGGTTGGCAGCTGAGGTGGTCTGAAGAGAATAGTAAAAGTTCAGAGTTGTATCAGTACAAAAGAGGCGTGAACCAAGATCACAAAAGCAGAGGAGGAGTTTCCTGTCTCCTCATTCTTATTCTGAAACCACACTCACTGAGCAAGTTAGTGGATACAGCATTGCTCCCCCAAAGGAACAGCAGCAGGGAGAGAATGTTCTGGTCTGATTCTTATGCCTGGTCGCCTCATTGTAAATCAGCAAATCAGGGCTTTGACTTTTAAAATCAGTATGGCAAAAACCACTACAATATTGTAAAGTAATTTGCCTCCAACTAATAAATATAAGTGGAAAAAAAAAAAAAAAAAAGAGAGAGAGAGAGAAAAGAGAAAATAGTAAATAAATAAATAAATAAATAAATAAAATCAGTCTCTCGAGCTTATTTAATATTACCAGGCCCCTTAGAAATAGACAACTAGGTTTCAAAATCTGGAAAGGCTGAGGGCCAGACTTGGAGCCAAGCAAATCTACCAAGGTAATGAGACTCTAAGAGGTCTGTTGGAAGGCAGCCCACGGGCATTCCCTAGCAACACTCCCTCAGTTTGGGCCAAGTCTGATCATTTTTCCAAGGTGAACTCTGCAATGGGCACTTTGTAGTAACAGAAAATTAAAATAATACCGTTCATTTGTGCAGCTTGCTGTGGTTTAAAACGTGTTTTCATAGAGACGATCACATTCAATGAAGCAGTTTTTCAGTATATTTATTGTTCCACTCATTTTACAGATGAAGAAAATAAAACTCGGATGGGTATCAGGTGCCCTTACATTTCCTCCCATGTTAGAATTTTTTCCCTCAAAAATACTAGCCCCTGGAAGGAAGTGTGAGCAGAAGGTGTTCCTGATGTTAGGAATGTTCTGTTTATTGACAGGGATGCTGGTTACACAGGTGTGTTCAATAGGTGAAAATTCATCAATCTATATACTTGTGAAATGTACATTCTTATTAGACAATTATACTTTAAAAAAGCTAATGTTTAAAATGGCTACAAGAAAAAAATACTAATGCTTCTATTGTTGTTTTATCTGACTTTAAAAAAAAAGGTTCTTGAGCTTAGGACTGTCAATAAGCTTGCCAGCAAACTTTTAGCAAAATTTGATCTGATATAGTAATTAATCCCTTTCTTCTAAGTAACTTTAAACCTTTATATACAGTGGTGCCACAAAATTACAAACTCTTGGCTATTTAAAACCACTAGACCATTCAGGTATGACTTAAATCAAATTGCTTACAATTATATGGTGGAAGTGACAGATTCAGGGATTAGATCTGATAGACAGAATGCCTGAAGAACTATAGACAGAGGTTCGTGACATTGTACAGGAGGCAGTGATCAAGACGGTCCCCAAAAAAAGAAATGCAAAAAGACAAAATGGTTGTCTGAGGAGGCCTTACAAATAGCTGTGAAAAGAAGAGAAGCAAAAAGCAAAGGGGGAAAGGAAAGCTATACCCATATCCATTTGAATGCAGAGTTCCAAAGAATAGCAAGGAGAGATAAGAAAGGCTTCCTCAGTGATCAATGCAAATAAATAGAGGAGAACAATAATATGGGAATGACTAGAGATCTCTTCAAGATAATTAGAGATACCAAGGGGAAATGTTACGCAAAGATGGGCACAATAAAAGACAGAAACGTTATGGACCTAACAGAAGCAGAATATATTAAGAAAAGGTGGGAACAAAACACAGAAGAACTATACAAAAAAGATCTTCATGACCCAGATAACCACGATGGTGTGATCACACACCTAGAGCCAGATCCTGGAATGCAAAGTCAAGTGGGCCTTAGGAAGCATCACTACAAACAAAGCCACTGGAGGTGATGGAATTTCAGTTGAGCTATTTCAAGTCCTGAAAGATGATGCTGTGAAAGTGCTGCACTCAATATGCCAGCAAATTTGGAAAACTCAGCAGTGGCCACAGGACTGGAAAAGGTCAGTTTTCATTCCAATCCCAAAGAAAGGCAATCCCAAAGAATGTTCAAACTACCGCACAATTCCACTCATCTCTCATGGTAGTAAAGTAATGCTCAAAATTCTCCAAGCCAGGCTTCAACAATATGTGAACCGTGAACTTCCAGATGTTCAAACTGGTTTTAGGAAAGTCAGAGGAAGCAGAGATCAAATTGCCAACATCCGTTGGATCATAGAAAAAGCAAGAGAGTTCCAGAAAAAATCTACTTCTGCTTTACTGACTGCACTAAAACCTTTGACTGTGTGAATCACAACAATCTATGGAAATTTTTTAAAGAATAGAAATACCAGAACACATCACCTGCCTCCTGAGAAATCTGTATGCAGGTCAAGAGGAAACAGAACCAGCCATGGAACAAGGGACTGGTTCCAAATTGGGAAAGAAGTACATCAAGGCTGTATATTGTCACCCTGCTTATTTAACTTATATGCAGAGTACATCATGAGAAATGTTGGGCTGGATGAAGCACAGGCTGGTATCAGTATCGCTGAGAGAAGTATAAATAACCTCAGATATGCAGATGACACCAGATATGCAGAAAGCAAAGAACTAAAGAGCCTCTTGAAGAATATGAAAGAAGAGAGTGAAAAAGTTGGCTTAAAACTGAACATTCAAAAAATGAAGATCATGGCATCCGGTCCCATCACTTCATGGCAAATAGATGGGGAAATAATGGACATAGTGAGAGACTTTATTTTCTTGGGCTCCAAAATCACTGCAGCCATGAAATTAAAAGACACCTGCTCCTTGGAAGAAAAGCAATGAAAAACCTAGACAGCATATTGAAAAACAGAGACATTACTTTGCCAACAGAGGTCCGTCTAGTCAAAATTATTTTTTTTCTTGTAGTCATGTATGGATGTGAGAGTTGGACCATAAAGAAAGCTGAGCACTGAAGAATTGATACTTTTGAACTGTGGTGTTGGAGAAGACTCGTGAGAGTCCCTTGAACTGCAAGATCAAGCCAGTCAATCCTAAAGGAAATCAGTCCTGAATTTTCATGAAAGGACTGACGCTGAAGCTGAAGTCCAATACTATGGCCACCTGATGTGAAGAGCTGACTCATTTGAAAAGATCCTGATGCTGGGAAAGATTGAAGGCAGGAGAAGGGGATGACAGAGGATGAGACGGTTGGATGGCATCACTGACTTGATGGACATGAGTTTGAGCAAGCTCTGGGAGTTGGTGAAGGACAGGGAAGCCTGGCGTGCTGCAGTCCATGGGGTCACAAAGAGTTGGACATGACTGAGCGACTGAATTGAACTGAACTGAATGAAGAGTAGAAGAAATGAATGTGGCTCTATATCTACTAGTACATTTTTGAAGAAGCTGATAAAACTTATTAATAAATAAGCTCATAATATAAATCACATTAAAAGTTCTTAAGAATCCATTGAATGTCGCAAATTGTACCTAGAATTGATAAATTAATTATTCAGTTTTTTTTCCAAGAGTCTGATGACCTTGCAGATTAAGGTTTGTGTAGGGATGGGTAGGGAGATGAGGGAATTGAGATGAAGCTGCTAACTGAATGCATATGTTACTGAATTAGACTAGAGGGAAAGTAAAGATGGAATAGGATTGAAGGTCAATCCACATGCCCACTTCCTATGTCTGAGATAACTCACAAATCCTCTCACTGTTTCCACTTCATTTGTAAAGAATAGTCTGGGAACACCCAACACAGAGAGGTGATCTGGCCTCAGACATTGGAAATTGTAGACATATCTGTTGGGTCTTTTTAAAGTAACCAGTGAATACCAGACTCTGGAGAAAGTATGGCTCCATCCAGAAACTGAAGGCTGTTCCACATTGACACGCAAAATCTCACTAAATCTGCTTGAAAAAGTTGTCTTAAATTTAAGTAAATACATAATTTTTTTAAAAAATCAGACAACAGGAGTGTCTGAGGAAGTAACATTTTGGATATCACTGGAATGAGTAGGACTCAGAACTTGAATAAAAAGGGAACCACGTTTCACTCTTATAAGTAGGAGGTGAAGATGACCCCCGAGCACACTCCTCTTCTAAAGAGGATAAATCTCTGATTACAAAATAATAAGTTTTAAATAAGGCAACCTATAAAAACAACCTCTTTTTAAAAGTCTAACTCTTTGGATACTTTCCCTTGTGCTGGCAGTGATACAAAACAAATTGTGAAAACTTTTGCCTCTCTCTCATCTTATGTTTGGAGGAAAGATTTTCTCTTAGTCCCAGGTGCCTTTGAAGCCACCATACAAACCCCAGACAAAGCTCCCCATAAGAGTCTCTAGGAAAGGAAAATAATTCTTCCACCTTGGTGACAATTCTATGCTTCAAGGAAACAATACCATGAGAAGCTAACAAAATAAACACTGTGACCTTTCAAGAAAACCACCTGTAAAAGCCCATTGGATGCACTTACTATTTGATCCTAGGTCTCCGATTCTCTATTTTTCTAGACAAGGAATGTCCTAACATTCACAGTAGGAAATTTGTCCTGAGTTTTACAAGGCAGACATAAAATGCATAAATGCATGTTTTTGTTTTTGTTTTTTTGTCTCTTTATCTGATAACCCCAGATGATTCAAGTCAAGACACATCCCTTTTCCTCTTCTATTTTAATAGTATGAAAACAGTGAGAATGCATAAGGAAGAGTCTTACAGACCACTAGTTTCTGAGCCAGGAAACCTGCAGTCAATGTTCAAATCTTCAGACCCTACTCTGAGCAATGAGTTACACCAATTAGTAAAGATAAATCCCCTTGTATTAGTACCTGGACACAAAATTGTGGAAAATAAAGAGAGATGGTAAAGCTATGTTACTTACTATTTTTTATGTCAGTGATACCTACCAAAAGAAAACAATCCTGAGGAAAAGGAATATAACAAATGCATTCAAGGCATAACTAGCAGCAGAGTAAGGGGCATCTTCCCAGGTGGTGCTAGTGGTAAAGAATCTACCTGCCGATGCAGGAGATGTTAGAAACATGGGTTTGATCCCCAGGTTGGGAAGATCCCCTGGAGGAGGGCAAGGCAACCCACTGCAGTATTCTTGCCTGGACAATCCCATGGACAGAGGAGCTTGGTGGGCTACAGTCCATGGGTTTCATAAAGAGTTGGACATGACTGAAGTGACTTAGCACACCTGCATAGCGGAACTAAGAGTAGAGTGGGGAATCCTAAAATATACAGGGACAGCTTTTAGGCTGATCACTTAAGAAGAATGAAAAAGTACTCTGAGTTACCTGGATTTACATTTCTTTGGTTATTTTACATGCCCTTTCCCCAATTCTTTAGCTGAATATGATCTTCATCATTGCAAATAACCTGTGGAGAGTATTTCATTATTCATTTGTCATCATTACAGTGTTAGGACTGGAAAAGATAGAATGATTGATTCTTCTTTTATGCATAATATATTCAGAATTGAAGACTGTTAACAAACACAAATTTGCTTGCATGCTCTGTACGCCTATATACTCTGTGTATCAAAAGTTTCTTAAAACAACATTGTAGGTAGTATGATTATTTCATCAAGATGCTTAATTTATTTCCCCATTTATTAAATTTGAGCTGGGTTTCTTTTGTTAACTTTTGTGAAAGAAGCTATGGGGTGCTAATTCCTAGTCCATACCTCAAGAAACTTTGCATATGTCCACTCATTCTTTTATGCCCCATGATTATGTGGACAGGCCTAGGGTCATCTGATTAAGGACAAGAGGCCGATGGCCCAATCTTTCCTGCTGGACTAGCCAACAGCCAGCCGTAAGAGATCTGTAATAAAGATCATTTTAGACCAACCAGCCTACAAGTTGCTTTCAGATACACAAACAAGCCCAGGCAAGATCAGTGCAACTGCCCAATTGACTCAGGATCAATAAGTCCTTTTTGTTTTAAGCAACAGAATTTTGTGTTTCTTTCTTAAACTGTAAGAAGTGATTGATACAGAAATTGGTATGTAGAAGTGGATGCTATTGACTTAAAATATAAGACTCTGGTTTAAGAGCAAAGCAGGGAGCAGACAATGGAAACACAGTGAGCAATTTCATGTAGGTTGGAAGATTGGTGGAAGATTGCTACTGGAGCCTGGAAAAGCAGAGCCTCATGTTATAAACTAACAAAACATTTGACAAGACTATACCGAAACACATAGGTATGTTCCTAATAAACTGATAGATGTTGACAAAAATAATTTTCAGCCAAAGTGTTGAAAAAGTGTTAGTTGACTCCTTTTAGCAGCATACCATCAGGCAGTAAAGGAACAATAAGAATTAGAACAGAGGTCAGCAAACTTCTTCTGTAAAGATAGTAACTTTGTGACTATTCAGTCTGTCTCAACTATTCTATTCTGCTGTCTCAGTGCAAAAACAGAGCTAATATGTAAATAAATGAGTGTGGTTATGCTGCAAAAAACCCTATTTGTGGACACTGAAATGTGAATATAACAAAATATGTATCCCAAACTGTTGTCCTTCCTTTGTTTTTAACTATAAAAATAAAAAAAAAAGAAAATTTAACCATCTTAGCTCAGAGTTCATACAAAAATAGGAGGTGGGCTAAATATGGCCTGAAGCTCTTAGTTTGTTAATCTTTAAGCTAGAGAAAGACCTGATCAGCTTTCAAGAAAAATTTAGAGGGATCTAAAAAATAAATAAATAAAAATAAAATTGCTTCTTATATTTTGTCTTCCCAACATAAAACAAGTTCTGAGAACAGGATCAAATTGGGTGTATTATTACAAAACCCTTTATTAAGACTTAAATCAGCGCCAAGGCATCCCTCTCAGCTAGATAAAAGGGTTTCTAAGAAACTTAAGATTCTTGTCCCATAGCCTTCTGACATGGCCAAGGCTGCCATGAGTAAATCCAGAGGGCAAGACCTGTCTCCTAAATAATTGTGGATTTGGCTATTAGAATGAATTTGAGTCTGATTCACAGGGAGCCTACAACGTTCTCAAGCTGTGCTTTCAAAAGAGCTTCATTTTCTTGAATCCTGTTCAGTTAGCAGATGAATAAACCTAAACTAGTGGAAGAGAGAAACAGGGCACCCCAACCAACATCCAGCAAACTTTTAGAGGCAGAGTTACCAAGATGACTGAGAGCAAACCACAGAGGAGAATGGAGCTGGTCCTAGACTGGAACGATTCCCTTGCTGATCTGTATACTCTTGAGCGATAATACATAATTCCATTTTAGGCCACTAAAATTGCAAGATGATTTTTGTATAGTCATAGGTAGCTGATGCAGAACATTCCATTATTTATTTGTTTCTCTTAGCATTTTGGTGGGGAAGGGCAGGGCTTACATTGAAATAAGCAAACAATTGAAGTAGTTTTATGGATAATAGGTTTAGAATTAAAAAAAATAGTGAGCAATAATGAGATTTGTATATTCTGTGTATAATAAAAAATATATTCAGTTTCTTAAAATGAAGAAATAGCTTAGTTTTTACTATGTGTATGTGTATATTTGACTGGATTTTTTGAAGACTAGTATACTTGCGTGAAGAAATCCCATCAACGAAACCACACCAAGTGTTTAGTGTCCAGTTTCTAGGTCATGAAACTTGCATTTATATGAAAAAAAAATAATCTATATGCTGATTTTTATTACTGAATTATAGGTCTTCAAATGCCTTTGAATTTTAACATTCATTTGTTTTGTTGAACTTTAACTTTAACATATGAAGGCAAAACAATGACACAAATGAACCAAAAAAAAAAAAAAAGAAAGCAAGCTACCAAACACAACTACTGTGATATTTAAGAGTAAGTAGATAATGGACTGAAAGAAAGGTTCTTTCTCTGAGGAGGGTAAACCTACTGTGCAATGTGTGTGATTTCAGCAGCTCTGGAGGGCTAGAGCTCACCCAGTTTTCACACACATTGTAAAAAGCAACATTTTCAGACACTCTAAATGTTGTAGCTAAAATCTGTGACAAGAAAATCAGGGCTGACTCAACAGCAGGTCAATTAAGCCATCCCTAATTGAAGCTGAGTCCATTTTTAGGCTTATTTTCATCACTGATGGGGGAGAAAGAGGAGAGCTTACATTCCACTTGCCCATAAAATACCCAAGACAAGCATGTCCTTGTTTCTACCTGTGGGTCCCTGAAAGTCACTGTCAGTACCTGAAGAGTGATTGGAACTTTTTTAGATATTTGGTTAGATTGTGGGATTCTGTAAAAATTTAAACTGTTTCTCTCAGTTACGTAGAACTAATTTAAAGGAAAAAGAATTTGTTTTAAATGATCAAACTGGAAAGAATGACTAGAAACCCCTCTGGTCATTTTTTTTTTTTTCCCTGCGTTCTCCTAACCATCATTTATGGGCCACTTGAGAGATGAAAGAAAGGATGTTAAAGGCCCTGGAGATATTGTAGCTGCATTAGCAAAGAACCAGAACACATGTAAAAGCTTGTAAAGCATTTGGCACCACAAATCTGACATATAAACTGAGCTACAATTATCTTCATTTCCTCTTGTCTCTGACTCAATTCTGGGTCTCTTATTCTGATGATAGAAGTGACGACCTGAAGGAAAATTAGAAAGCATTTTACCATGGAAGTTTCCTGCATTTCAGAATAATTGTACTAGGTGACATTTTTAAATGGAAAGAAAAGCTTACGGTGTCTTCATTGGAGTTACTGAATGTAACGTTTTATTACGGCTTCTAAGTTACCTCATCCGTGACTGTGATCTTACACATTTCTATATAATCTGTCTTGCAACACGGAGAAAAACCAGCAATAAAGATTAAGATATATTATGTAAAGGCATATTCAACTTTGTAATTTTAAGAAATGTGGAAGAATTGGCTGAAATTACTCAGGGAGACAGTGAAGGACAGGGATGCCTGACGTGTTGCAGTTCATGGGGTCACAAAGAGAAACGACATAGCAACTGAACAATAACAACACGCAATGTTAAGGACTTGTAGAAAATCTGTTTCTTGATTCATGCCCTATGCAAATGCCATTTAATTGGTTAGTATTAACATCAAATATGTCCTGGTTTACCCAGTGTGTATCATCATTAAATAGCCTTATTGAAAAAATAATTTTTATGTGAAATCATGAGGAAAAATTTTAAAAAAAGAGAGAAACTGTGATTGATTTTGTTATATTCAACAGTCCACTGGGATTTCCCTGGCAGTCCGGGGTTAGAATTTGGAGCTTCCACTGCGGAGGACATGTGTTACATCCCTGGTTGGGGAACTAAGATCCTGAAGCTCTGCTTAAAAATATTTAAAAATTACACTACAGTTCACTTTCCTTCAATGTTATTTGTACAAGTGCTTGAATAGCAATCAAGTCAATTCTGGGATATTGAGTACATCAGTTTCTTTAAATGTATAGATTTCTATTATTATTCAGTTGTGTGTGTGAAAACTAAGAAATAATCATTCATTGGAGACTCTTCTATAACCAGTAAAGTATTATACTATAAATGAAGTGATTGCCAGACTTAATATACTTTATATTAATATATCACAAAATAATCGAGTTGCATTTTTCTATACTTACGCTTGGGAAATTACTTCTTTCAATCCTTACATATCTCTTAAATTGCTGACTGTTCTTAAAATTACTTTTTTGTAAAAAACAAAGTACCATTCAGGGAAGACACACAAGCCTAAGATGGCTCATACTGTTGTTAATTTCTAAATATTTATACCTATTTGTATTTACATAAATATATTAAAATATCTTGTCACTGTTTACTCACTAAGTCTTATATCTAAATATATCTATGTAAGTCTATATTAAATACATACATATTTGATATATATTTAGATATTTGTAGTGATCATCTGAAGAAATCATAATAAAGGAATAAAATAAATTCACTACAGAAGTAATAATTATTTTCAATAGTTAACTGAATTTTGAAATTGAATATTGCAAACAAGTTTTTAATAAACAATTTAAAAGGCACTGCAGTACAAAGTTGGTGGAGTTCACAAATATAAATGGCTGTTTATGGTTTGAGAAAAAATTAACACGTACAACACATAGATTTTAAAGCTGTCCTATCCCAAACATTGGAGAAGGCAATGGCACCCCACTCCAGTCCTCTTGCCTGGAAAATCCCATGGATGGAGAAGCCTGGTAGGCTGAGGCCCATGGGGTCTCTAAGAGTCAGACATGACTGAGTGACTTCACTTTCACTTTTCACTTTCATGCATTGGAGAAGGAAATGGCAATCCACTCCAGTGTTCTTGCCTGGAGAATCCCAGGGATGGGGGAGCCTGGTGGGCTGCCTTCTATGGGGTCACACAGAGTTGGACACAACTGAAGTGACTTAGCAGCATCCCAAACATATTAGAAGAAAATTAAAACAAGGCACGCTAAAAATGTGCATTATATTTCAAAAAGGGGCTCTAGATATGACAATGGCTTAAGCCAAAGATAGAGGTCAAAAGATAAATACATTAATTAATACAACCTAAGAATAGGAAAAATGCCATTGATAACTTAATGCATTACTCTATAAGATGTAATTATTAAATTTGCATAATTAATAAAAACATCTAAAATTTTACTTCTTAGCTCTTCTTTTTGAAGAAATGAATAGCAGTTGTAGTTTGACCTTGAAATACATAGTATTGTTAAAAGATTTAGTGAGTATGGCCAGAGTATTATAAAGTAGAATGTTATGGAAATTAAATTTAGAGAAGCATGTTGAAATGAAAAATGACTTTGATATTCTGGGAAGTAGGCAGACATAATGGAAAATGCAACCTTCTTGTTAAGAAAAGGGAATTCCAGAAATAAAGATGAGGGAAAGTTGGACTTACTTGAAGATAGTGTAAAAGTGATCTTAGGGACAAAAGTTAGCAAAACTAATATGAGTCACTGTGATGTTTTTATCACTAAAACAGAATTGAAAAGCTTGGCATTTATTTCTCATTATCCTCCAAAGTGAATGCTACTTATTAATTAGGGGTCATTATTTTGAAAATCTAGTAAGAGTTACAATCTCTTCCCTGAAATAGTTACATCAACAACATCATTCAACTAATAATTTCTGGAAAGTTCTACACCCAAGTTAAAAACTCCTGCTTTTTGCCTTCAAGTAATTAACATCCTCTGGAGAGTAAGGTGGCTTGTCTTCCCACCAAGCAAATTAGTTCCCTCCTGGCACTGAAAACTGAGAAACAAAGAATGCCATTATGGACTTTTTGAAACAAACCAAAAAAAAAAAAAAAAAAACCATTCTTTTTTATTAAACAATTGGTATGAATACTAATTCTATTCCTGAATACAGTTTTGGAACACATAATATTTAAGGTGAAATTTTAAAAACAACATTGGCAGACATTCAACTTTAAAATTACTAATTCTCTTTTTTAAAAAGTTTTTTTCTTTTTAATATGAACTTCTGGTGCCCTTGCATTGCCTTTAGGATATTACTGTTTTCTTTCTGACCAAACAAAAGGCTTGGAAACCAGAAACTCTATATTAGTTGCTGTAACCCCAGCAACTAAAGTGTGCAGTATTTGCTTCCCCAAACATAGGCATGGTTGCATGCACCTCCTATAACTGCTTTACCTCTGACCCCATCAGGGAGATGTATTACCTTGATTCTCACAGCCTCCACCCTATAGGCACTAAGAGCTCAGGCTTCAGAGGACAGCCATCCTTCTTCATACTGCTGCTTACTTTCGACAGTGGCTTCCATTAACTGGTAACAGAAAGATAACAGCCTTCATGCTTTTAGAGTCCATCAGGACCCACCTTCCCAGAGTCCACCTTCTAACCCCCAAGTCGTTTCCAGAGCATCTCATCATTACAGAGCAAGTTAGAACAATATTGAGTGCACATTTGATTGCAGTCTTCGATAGCCGAATGGCCCCTCTGATAACAAAACTATTAGAGGAAAAAGTCCAGTTACCTGATATATCATTAAAATGTAATTTAAAATAATGTATGTAGAATAAACTCTCTCCAGTAAGAAAACAGTAATGTGATCTAAAATGCCAAAATGAGAGCGCAACAAAGTATGAAAGCATTCCAAAATATGATTGAGAAAGTAGGCTTATGAAAGGCTACTAAGAATTTTGAGAGCAAAATGTTAGTGTTGGGTTTGTTTAATATCTTTATTTCAAATAAAGAGAAGAGCAATGCCTGATTATTACTCTTCTCTTTGTGTATTCACAAAGTATCCTTAAATTTTTTTTTTAATGATTAGGCCTAATCTTGAGTGGTATAACTGATTAAAATTAACATGATTCCCTTAGGCAGCAATTGGAGAAGAGATTTTTGAAACCCTCAAACAGAAAAAAGGGGGTTCAGTAAAGTATCTGGCAGTCCTGTGTCAGCATGATTAAAAAGCTGGTCTGAAATAACGCACTTGGGTAGATATTTTGTCCGGTGTCCCATTCTCAATTTTTCTCAATTCTACTCCTTCATCCTATCTTCCTCCTTCTCATTCAACCACCAATATTCCCCAGCAATCTCTTAGACATCTCAAAACCCACTGCGACAACCCCTCCACCGCCAAACACACATATACTTAGGCACTTGGTGTTAATGCCTTACTCTTCTTTCTTACACAACGCATCATTAAAAAAAAAAAAAAAATCAGATAACGGAAATTAGCCTAAATTCTTCCACCCAGGAGTTTTTTTCCAATTTAATATAGATCAAAGCAATAATTTTTAAAAATTAAATTCTATAATTGTACTGCCCTAAAACTGCTCCCAGTGGGTAGTAAAGGCATTTGGGAGACAAAAGAGTATCCTACCACATACTACTATTCTTTTCTTCCTTTTCTGTCCTTCAGAATGACCCTCATTCTTAGGAAGAAAGTTCAACTTTAAAGAACAAGTCCTTTATTTACATCTTATATTGAAAAGGATAATTATTGATATAAAGCAGCTCAAGTAATCACTGTGACTGGTTATAGATTACATGAAGAGTGAATATCTCTCAAAATATGAGGCAAGAGGAAATTACTTAAATAACATTACATGTCATTTTAAAGGTTCTCTCTATAGGCAAACAAGGGCTATTCAAGTGGTAGGTTTTGGAAATTTGAAAAGATAAGATATTATGAGAAATTAATTTTTGTCTTGAGAGGGTCAAGTTTTTTGTTGTTTATATAGTTTTTTGTTTGTTTAATTTCTTTTTATTGGGGCATGGTGACTACCCAGGTAGCTCTGTGGTAAAGAATCCACCTTCCAATGAAAGAGATGTGGGTTCAAATCCCTGCTTTGGGAAGATCCCCTGGAGAAAGAAATTACAACCACTCAAGCATTCTTTTTTTTTTCTTTTTTTCACTCCAGCATTCTTGACTGCAAAATCCCATGGACAGAGGAGCTAGGTGGGCTACAGTCCTTGGGGTCACAAAGAGTCAGACACGGCTGAGCAACCAGACAACAAATAGTTGCTTTACAATGCTGCGTTAGTTTCTGCTTATCTTGTGGGGGTTTTTACCACCAGCACCTCGTAGGTGCCTGCGCTGTGAGGAGACTTGAACTCTGAGTCTCTACCCCTCTGTCTTTACAGTTTTAGAAGGTTTTCAGGAAAAATTTCAGTCTAGTTAAACTAATTAGCCACAGATTTTAGATCTGATTAAATTTAACATTTTAGAAAGTTTTATTTCCTCTTTCATCCTAGACAAGTGTATTTAGTTTTGCACCATAGCTGCTAAAGTTAATTTTCTTTAACGTTAGCAGTCATTCAAATAAACAGTCATTTTTGAATATTTTAAGTTACACCTGTGTTATGGGATGACTTCTGTCCCCTCAAAATTACTTTATTGAAGCTCTGACCCAGGAGTAACTCAGAATGTAACTGTATTTGAGATAGGGTCTTTAAGAAGGCAACTAAGTCAAAAAAGTCTTTTTAGTGGGTCTTTATTCAATCAATATGACTAGTGTCCTTCTGAGAAGCGTTCAGGACACAGTTCACAAGGACAGTGGGATGACTCTGTGAGGACTCAGGAGAAGGCAGTCATCTGCAAGTCAAGGAGAGAGGCCTCAGAAGATACCAAACTTGCCAACACCTTGATCTCAGACATTAAGTCTCCAAACTTGGGAGCACACAAATTTATTTTGTTTAAGCCACCCAGCCTATATTACTCTGTTAAGGCAGTCCTAGAAAACTATAGAATATTTTAGTTTAAAAGTAATTTAAAATGTATACTCTGACTTTTATCATCTTCATATGAAAGTACAGGGCACTCTCTTTAATTCCTAGAGACCTAATTTTCAGATTGGTTAATAATACCAGCTTCAGATTTTAAAAAATCCTGTAAGAATCAAACCATCTAAAATATAAAAAGTAAAAGACAAAATTATAAGTTTGATCAAAGACCCAAATTCTAGAGACCATTTTGAGATGGTTTGAGATCAATACAATTCCTTCTTTTAAATTTTTGGCCACAGCTTGTAGGATCTTAGTTCTTTGACCAGGGATTAAACCCAGGCCACCAAAGTAGTAAAAACAATGAGTCCCAACCACTGGATGGCCAGGGAACTTGAGACTACTGCAATCTCTTAACTATGGTTTTCCTGACAAGCCACTAAACAAGCGTGCTTGGTAGCATGTTTGTACTTAAAGCTCACAGGAGTCCATATATCTTCTCCATGAGGGGAGAGGATGTGTCTCTGCACTTGTTTCCCAGATTGATGAACTCCAAAGAGATAAGAGCTTTGAAAGGAGAGATAGCCAGAGAAGGACTTCCCCTGTGACTCAGAGGGAAAGAATCAGCCTGCCAACGTAGGAGACAAGGGTTTTTATCTCTGGTTCGGAAGGATCCCCTGGAGAAGGAAATGGCAACCCACTCCAGTATTCTTGCCTGGAAAATTCCATGGACAGAGGAGCCTGGCGGGCTACAGACCATGGTGTCACAAAGAGTTGGACATGACTGAGCGACTGAGTGTGCATTCACGTGTAGCCAGGGAAAGATCACCTGCATCGTCTAAACCAACCCAAGAAACAGAATCAACTGTCCACATCTAGAAGGATTGCTTCATATGCCTCTATAAAAACCTCTTGAATGAATACCAGTTCTCTTGGTTGTCTTACTTATTTTCCCTAATGTTTTGCACGTATCAGGACTTGGTAAATGGTTTAGTATGAGGGAATGGATAAACCATGGCTATCATTTCTCTATTTATGTGGAAGAGTAGATTTGTAAAGAGTAAGAAGAGGGCAAGTATGTAAGGAATATAATATTTGGTAAAACCAAGTGAACAGTGTAGCTATTATACTCCTTACTGTGTCTCTTTAAAAAAAATCAGAAAATAGTGAGCATGTTTTTCCATAGATTTACATGATTTCATATATTTTTATTTTTAGATATTTTCTTGCAACATTAATTTCTGAAGAGTTTAATCTGCCTGATTTAATTTCAAATGGCTTACCATTATTATACAGTCTGAAATGACACTGAGAAAAAAATGAGAGTAATATTCTACTTTTTATTTAAAAAGAAAATATTGCTTTGTTACCAGATTGAATTAGAGCTTTCCTCTAATGGCACAGATTAACTTACAATATTGATTTTAGAACAATTTGATAATGTGCACACAAACACATACACACTATACTATGTGTAATTTGTCATTTCCATCTTTCAAAAATTTAAAATTTTGATGTAATAACCTTTGAACTTGAAGGCTGAATTCAAAGAAATATAGCTCATAACAGGGATAAAAAATACTCCTATCAATGTAGTCATCTTTATTTTTTTCATTCTAGCTGTTTTCATACCATGTATTTTGCTTAATGAAATAACCAACTGAGAATTGCAATGTGTTTTTCTGAGGACAGACCAAATGACATACAAATACACCTCACAGCATAAACTGGCTCAGATATAATAGAAGTATATGGTAGTGACTCTGCTCCATAACATAAAAATAGTTTATTTCTCTCTGTTCTTCCACATGGACAAAATACTTCTCTTTTGTCATGGCCCAGAAGAGAACATGAACTCATTCTCAGGTCTGGAATGCATGAAGTCATATCATCAGATAGTCAAATTTAAATCACAACATTTAATTTGTAATATTACAATTCTGCACAAGTCATAAGCTTCGCCAGGACATTTCACTGCCTTTTCTTTGGGAATGAGCATCAGAAAACACATTCTTGATACATGGATGAGAAAATAAATCTTTACAATAATTTAACCAGAATAAATCAAGTAATAAAATGAATTTCCAGATCTCAAAATGACATTAACCTCCAGAAATATGTGCTGAATTCTTATTAGTTTAATTCTTTGGGTGGTTTCTCAGAGTGATAGACTGATAATTGCCATCTATGACATATGATGTGGGAACCAGTTCAAAATACTTGCATCATCTCTACTTCTATAATGCACTTGTTCACCTCTACATCTCTAGTGACCTTGTGTGAACAATTTCAAATTTAAATACGTCACTTTCATTTCCAGATATTACACTCTGATTCTAAAATATTTAAGGTTTGTAATGGATTTGTGTATGTGTGCTCAGTCACTAAATCCTGTCTGTCTTTTGCGATCCCATGGACTGTAGCCCACCAGGCCCCCCGTCCATGGGAATCCCACATACTGGGATTACTGGAGTGGGTTGCTATTTCCTTTTCCAGAGGATCTTCCCAACCCAGGGATCAAACTTGCATCTCCAGCATCTCCGCATTGGCAGGCGGATTCTTCACCACTGAGCCACCTGGGAAGCCATATTTAATAAATCCATTTGAATCATATAAATTTAGACTACTTTGATGTCTAATGTAGAAAAGATAATAGAGATTTCTGACAGAATTAATAAATTTCAACCTAAAACTAAGAAATTATCTTTATCCTCATCTTCACAGTTCTAGAGTGAAATCCACAATCAAAATGCTGGCAGGGCCCTGCTCCTTCTGAAGGGAAAAAATCCTTCCTTGTCTCTTCCTGGTTTCTGGTTTGCAGTCCCTGACATTTCTTGGCTCGTGGCAATACAACTCTAATCGCTGCCTTTGTTGTCACATGGCTTGTTCCCTATGTCTCCTCTCTGTGTCTTCAAATCTCTATCTCCTTATTAGGATACCAGTCCTGGTGTCACCTTAATCCACTGTGACCTTATATCAATTTATATCTGGAAAGACCCTATTTCCAAATACAATCTCATTCACTGGGGATTAGAACTTCAATATATTTTTGGGTAAAACAATTCAACTTAACAAAAACCATAATCATAATAATCAGTAACATCTATATAGTGCATCTATAGTGTTTCATAATCTATACACTTTAAGCACATTAGTTCATTTAATCATGAGGATGATTCTTTAAGGTAGGTACTATCACTATTGCCATAAAAAAGAAAAAAAAAAAGTAAAACAGGAATGCAAACCAGAGAGAGAGAATATGTAACTCTCAGGGCCTCTAATCCAAGGTTCAAAATCCTAGTTGAAGAGTTGGTGCTTTGAACCACTACAGCCTACAGCCTCTGAAACATGGTGAGACTGATACAATGAAGCAAATGTATTTTGAATTCCTCTTCTGTAATAGAAGGAGTGCTTCCTGCTAATGCTAGTGGGATGTTGACAAAAATCTGAGACCTCAAATTACATATATGCTTATTTTAACATGAGTTTGGGGAGATGGCTTAAATCTGGAGACAAGATTATTTATCCATTTTGTGTGACCCTGGGTAAATTATTTCATCTTACTTAGCCTCAGACTGGATATGAGTTTGAGCAAACTCCAGAAGACAGTGAAGGACAGGGAAGTCTGGCGTGCTGCAGTCTATGGGGTCGCAAAGAGTCGGATATGACTTACCGACTGAACAACAACAAGCCAGACTGGTGAAATATTAAAGATTAAACAAGTTAATTATGTATAAATTGCTTAGAATAGTTCCTGATATATACACTATTATTATGCTACTAATTTTATTGTTAGCACTACTGATGGCAACAAATTCTGAATTATCTTTTTTACATAAGTGAGTTATTTTAAGAGGCATTGCCTATAAATAAAAACAAATGCTATTTTAGTACATATTTGACTTTTTCTGTGTAACTTGATAGGAATTACTGATTTGCTTCAAAATAGCTACAAGCAACTAGAATTGGCAAGAAATTCTTCCCTCTCCTGCTGTCTGATAAAGCAGGGAGGAAGAAAACACAAGGTCAGGTATGTGTGTAGTGACTAATGGGTGTCTCCAGGTTAGTTCTGGGACTGTCATCACTGCCCCCTTCGCCACTAGGTGTAGGAGGTGACAAAGCCGCTGCAATCCTTGACTGAGTGTAAACACAAATTTTTAAACTGTAAGTGTGAGATTGCTTGTCATAATGACTCATCCAAATTAGAAAAAACAGTCTTATCAAGTTCTACACTTATTTATTTCCAGAGTTTCAGATTCTTTACTGATTACACCCATGTATCACAGTATGCCATGTGCCCGGTACCCATCCGGAGAGTTTTTGCTGTTGTTGCCCTGTATAGGTAGCAAATATCCTCCAGATATTTATATTTGAAACTGACAAGCAATAATTGAATTTCATCTAGAATAATTTTTTTCTGACATCTCACTTGCCTTTCGGTGTACAAAAAAAAAAAAAAATAACAGCTTTTATCTTTGATTTTCATATTTAAAAAAAATGAGTCGCTTGTCCTCAAAATTAACAGGATGATGATGCTTAGCTAACAAAGTGGAAAACTTGGAAATAAAATAGATTGAGGAACTTAAAGGTCAGTTTGATTAAACAGAAACTTTATTTAGCATCTACTATGTGTCTGGGACATGGCTATCTGATTATAAAAATGAATGATTAACATAAAATAAATGAAAAGGAAAACACCTCTATGTTATCAGATGCTTACAAAAGCGAAGTTATAAAATAAAATAATATTTAAGTGTAAAGGTACGTTTGCATTTATTTTTTCCACTAATAACAGAAACAATGCATGTTAAAAGAGGAAACGTGAAAATCAACGACTTTTTTAAAGTTCATATATAGACTTATATGCCTTGTAACAGAGAATAAAAGCTTGTAAAAGAAACAAGTTATTATCCACTTCCATTTGCCTAATATGGTGAATAAGTGTAACTGGTGAAATTACCTCAGCTTGGAAAATATCAGATTTCTTTGTTCTGCTACTTCAAGCTTTAACTTAGGTCTAATGCATAGTAGTTTGTGGGGGGTGGGGGCGGAAATTAGAGAAAAATTCTGTCTCTTTAAGTAAGAAAACAGTTATCATGAAGTAATTTCTGTTAGTGTTATATCTTTTTCCTCAAATATATTACCCCTTGCCCCCCTCCTTTGTTTTCAGTTCAAAAACAGTAGCTTAGGGACAAGAGCAAAATCTTAGAGTAAGAAAGGAAAAATTACCCTGTCTTAATAAATATAGCAGGGTACAGGAAGGAGTGAGTCTAATAGAGGCAAAATGCCATGGATATATGGTAAAAGGATTCCCAAGGATACCACAAAGAATTCCACAAGTATATACTTCCTAAGGAAGATGGCTCTGCTACATATTGAAGCATTTAATGCAATTTAATGAAAATAAGCAGATACTATATACTGAAACGCACATATGTGTTACAGATTGGAGCTTTTCATCAGTAACATAATAACTCCCTTTAGATTGCATAGCCCCTTCCCAAACAGGCAGACAGACACATATGATACGGGTGGAAAAAGATGGCTTTGCTTTTTTGAGATATGTCATTGGATTAGGCTGATCAAAACAGAGGTTGTCCATTTTGTTTCTACTAGGGAATTCTTGGTCCCCCGACAAATTTAATTCACTTTTTAAAAACAGAAGAATATCTGAAGTATAGGAACTATACTTTGTGAGCCCATTAGGAAAATTGAATATTTTCTCAGTGTACATGGGAATTGTTTTATGGAACAAATTTATTATAGATTGTCTGGATATTCACCAGACAAAAACAGATATGTAAATTATGTTTGCACACATTCTCTAAAATAAATAACTCTCCCTGATGAGTAGGTATGTTTGACCCCAGAGGCCTATATTGTAATTAATACTGATGGAGAAACCAGAACCAGGAATTTCTTTAGCAGATACACCATAACCCATTTCCAGCTTGGGCCTCCGGGCTCACCATAGGTGGCACTACACAGGTGCAACACTCCCTGTCTGAAAAGAACTGAGCAAGTTTAACACAATCATCTAGAGCAGGGGTCAGTGAATTGTGTCCTTTAATGGGCTAGAAAGAAAATTTTAGGACTTACAAGCCATATACTCTCTGCTCCAACTCCTTTTCTCGGCTATTATAGGCTGAAAGCATCCATAGACTATATGTAAATGAATGGATGCAGCTGAGTTCGAATAAAATTTATTTAGATTCAGTCTGTCAACCCCTGATCTAGACATCACAAAGTTTTCTAAAATAAACTGAGGAGTTTGGTATGAAATTGTTCACAAATCTGAGTGTGATTTTGGGTTTACATTTTTCTAGTTACCTTTTAAAAACATCTAAACTGTTGATGCAACCACATTTAAGTATTATTTGTTATTACTTGAACTAGAACCTTCAGCTTCAGCATTACTGGTTGGGGCATAGACTTGGATTACTGTGATATTGAATGGTTTGCCTTGGAAATGACCAGAGTTCATTGTGTCGTTTCAGAGATTGCATCCAAGTACTGCGTTTCAGACTCTTCTGCTGACTATGATGGCTACTCCATTTCTTCTAAGGAATTCCTGCCCACAGGAATAGTAGATATAATGGTCATCTGAGTTAATTCACCCACTGCAGTCTGTTTTAGTTTGCTAATTCCTAGAATGTTGACGTTCCCGCTTGCCATCTCCTGTTTGACCACTTCCAATTTGCCTTGATTCATGGATCTAACATTCCAGGTTCCTATGCAATATTGCTCTTTACAGCATCGGATCTTGCTTCTATCACCAGTCACATCCACAACTGGGTGTTGTTTTTGCTTTGGCTCCATCCTTTCATTCTTTTTGGAGTTGTTACTCCACTGATCTCCAGTACCAGTACCTACCGGCCTGGGGAGTTCATCTTTCAGTGTCCTGTCTTTTTGCCTTTTCATACTGTTCATGGGTTCTGGGTCACATTCAAATGCTCTTATTTAAGTGGCAGCTAACATTTCTTTCAATAAATTATGTAATATTTCTTTATAATTTACAAAATACAGTTAGAATCCACAATTGCTTTCCCTTTCATGAGTTCTCTCAGCTCCTGTTCCACACTGTGGCCACACAAAGATTTTGTTAGAAAACCAACAATCCAACCACAGTGCTTATGTCAGGGAATGGGGATTTTATTAAAGATTTCAGGGAGAGATGTTTACTTTAAAGTAATTAAAAATTAAAGAATGCCTTAAAAGGATTCTCCAAATCCCTCCCACTTTCCAGAATCTCACCTTGGCATAAATAATCTACTCAGGAAAACACAATACTGAAATCCTAATTTCTTAAGGGTGATTCCTTAGAAAACAACTCAGCCGAAAGAAAAAGTTGAATCCCTTGTTTCCCTGCCTGTCCCCACCCTGAAAGAAGAAACCTACTCCAGTGAAATCGCCTTTGTCAGAAATAATGTTTTGCTTATGGGCTTCCATGGTGGTTCAGATGGTAAAGAACCTGCTGAAATGCAGATGGCCTAGGTTAGATCCCTGGGTTGAGAAGGTCCCTTGGAAAAGGGACTGGCTACCCACTCCAGTAGTCTTGCCTGGAGAATTCCACGGACAGAGGAGTCTGGTGTTCTACCGTCTATGGAGTCGCAAAGAGTCAGACATGACTGAGCAACTAACACTTATTGTCACTTATCTTATTGCATTACGGGGTACATTTGAAGCTACACCCACAGCATCCGACTTGCATGCTTTGGCCACACTGCTATTTCCCTCTGCCTGAGTGCTCTTCCATAAAGCAGCATCAGAGTGGGGCATGGGGGCCCTGCACAACACCTGGGCAATCTGTGCCCTCACCTCCCAGCCACCAGCACAAGCAGTGGCAGTAGGTCAAATAAGATAAGAGATGTTCAGAGATGACTCCAGTTTAAGTGTCTTTCTTAATCAAGTTGCTTTGCTGTTTACATAATAGAAGAATAAATAGTTCTGTGGTATATTTTTTTTCTCCTGAAAAATGCATAGCTGATTTAATGTATATTCATGTTTCATGATCTATTCTATGACATGTCACATATTTTGGCATGTCGAAAATATACATATACATATTTTTCCCTCTCTCCCTCCTTTTTGGCATATTTGACTGTTATTCTGTGATCTCGGTACAAGAAAGGAGATATTATGATCTTAGTTTCTTAATGCTTTGTTGTTGACTCATCATTTTTTTTTCTACCTAGAAATTACCTCCTCTTCTCTAACATTTGCTCAAATGCACAATCCTTTCTGAACCCTTTCTTTCCCTGTCTGAGTTGATCACTGTGGCCACACAAAGACTGTTTGATCTCTGTCTCTTCATTATCACTATCTCTTCGGAACTGCTTGCTGTACATGTGAAACCCTTATTATTCTAATATGAAGATCCTTCTCCTCAACCCTTACAGAAGTTTTATATTCCTGTTGCTTAGAAAAGGTATTTGCCTCATAGAACATGACATGTTAATTGAATATACTGAAGCTGAGGAGACCTATTACTGGTTTGATTTTTTTAAATGTCAGTTTTGTTAAAGAGCTGTTTTTCAATTGATTTCTCATCAGCAGAACAAAAATGTATTTTATATAGATGGGCAGAAGTGTACAAAACTCACTATTTGGCCAAAAATTTCATGAGCAAATATTTTTAATAAAGGCAAAGCAAAAGAATGTTTTCAAAATTGCTATGATGATGCTAAGAAATGACTTACCAGTTGTTTCCTACCAGTATGGATCTTAGTTAATTATATTGTGCAGTGCAGATAAGTTATAAAAATTTTTGTCTTACTTTTCTCCTCAAAACTTGCTTTGTGAACCCCACATGTGTGTGTTTGGATGTTGATGTGTGGGTGTTAATCTGTTTTAGAGAGATGAAGGAAAGAGAAATAGGTATTTAGGACAAACTTAAATCTTGCTCCAGTGATCACATTGTAGAGGACACTAAATGATGACCAGTGGTAATTATAAATGTGAATATAAACCCATGAACATACCAATCATGGACATCTTGTAGTACAACAGGACAACATCATGACTTTACTGTGATCCATGGAATTCAACAGGCTTTCCTTGTGGCTCAGCTGGTAAAGAATTCCCCTGCAATGTGGGAGACCTGGGTTCGATCCCTGGGTTGGGAAGATCCTCTGGGGAAGGGAAAAGCTACCCACTCCAGTATTCTGGCCTGGAGAAATCCATGGACTGTATAGCCCATGGGGTGAGAAAAAGTTGGACTTGACTGAGCGACTTTCACTTTCATTTTCATGGAATTTCACTGTCATGAAATTCACTGTCATGAAATGTATAATTCCATCATCGATCACTATTTCTGTTTCACATATATACTGACAGAGTATACCATTTGTCATGGAAATTTATATTAAAAGCTCTCAGTTCAGTTCAGTACCTCAGTTGTGTCCGACTCTTTGCGACCCCATGAACCACAGCATGCCAGGCCTCCCTGTCCAGCACCAATTCCCGGACTCCACCCAGACCCATGTCCATTGAGTCAGTGATGCCATCCAACCATCTCATCCTCTGTCATCCCCTTCTCCTCCTGCCCTCATTCTTTCCCAGCATCAGGGTCTTTTCAAATGAGTCAGCTCTTCACATTAGGTGGCCAAAGTACTGGAGTTTCAGCTTCAACATCAGTCCTTCCAATGAACATCCAGGACTGATTTCCTTTAGGATGGACTAGTTGGATCTCCTCGCAGTTCAAGGGACTCTCAGGAGTCTTCTCCAACACCACAGTTCAAAAGCATCAATACTTAGGCCCTCAGCTTTCTTTATAGTCAAACTCTCACATCCATATAAAACCACTGGAAAACCATAGCCTTGACTAGACAGACCTTTGTTGACAAAGTAATGTCTCTGCTTTTTAATCTGCTGTCTATATTGGTCATAACTTTCCTTCCAAGGAATGAGAGTCTTTTAATTTCATGGCTGCAATCACCATTTGCAGTGATTTTGGAGCCTAGAAAAATAAGGTCAGCCACTGTTTCCCCTGTTTCCCCATCTATTTGCCATGAAATGATGGGACCTGATGCCATGATCTTAGTTTTCTGAATGTTGAGCTTTAAGCCAACTTTTTCACTCTCCTCTTTCACTTTCTTCAAGAGGCTCCTTAGTTCTTCTTCACTTTCTGCCATAAGGGTGGTGTCATCTGCATATCTGAGGTTATTGATATTTCCCCCAGCAATCTTGATTCCAGCTTGTGCTTGCTCCAGCCCAGGCGTTCATCATGATGTACTCTGCATTTAAGTTAAATAAGCAGTGTGACAATACACAGCCTTGATGTACTCCTTTTCCTATTTGGAACCCTTAAATGTTCTAAACTGTGGCAAAATAACTCAGGAATATATAAATTAATTTTTTCCCAATATAGTTTATTTTATTTACAAGAGCAGACTTCTGTCTTTATAAAACAAGTCTTTCAAAAGAGCTTCAAATCTGTCAAAAAATATTCTCTTTTATAACTATCAATATTTCTGTAACTTTCAAGAAATTGTTGGGTGTGTTTGTTTCATTTCCTAAAGTGTTAGATGGACATGAACATTAGTTTTCAGCAATAATATTGACAATACATCAGTTATTTTTCTCATCTTAAGTAACTACCTGGAATGGAAATGCAGAGCCCTTAACTTTCCTTGAGTTTTTTCTTTTTTTTTTTAATATATTGAAGTCTTCTGTTATGTTCATGGATGAGAGCATCAGTCTCTCACTACTCTATGAGATTTCCTCCAAAACACTGGCATTGTGGTATAGTCTTGTGACAGTTTTGTGGCAGACAGATTTTTGGGGTCCAGTGGTGCCTGCCTTTGCCCTTTGGGATGGACAATTACTGATCCATTCAGGGCTTGAGGTGCCTGGAGGCCTCTAGTATGTTCATCATCAGAGTCCCTAATCATACTCTAGGCCAGCCTCCTGCTCCAAGTGTCTGAAACTCTTTAACTCATGAAACTGCTAGCTCCCACAGTTCAGTGGCAGGTCCTCTGTGCAATATTTATCATCTTCCTTACCACTACCTCATGAAAGTTAGGCATGCAATCACCCGCTCTTCTCCCCAAAACTACTGTCAATTACCCAGGCTACCATGAATGTTCTCTGACTTGCTTCCTTAAATCTCTCTGTCTTTCTTTGCCCAGGTCTTTCTCACACTGTATTAAGCCCTAGGGTCTCACTTTCAGCTTTGTTTGAATTTATTCATCACTGTGTTACCTCCCCTCCTGTTGCCCAGATGTAACTTTTTTGTTGGGCTTCCCAGGTGTTTCAGTGATAAAGAATTGGCATTGGCAGGTGGAATGGGTTTAATCCCTGGGTCAAGAAGATGAGGGTTTGATCCCTGGGATGGGACAATCCCCTGGAGAAGGAAACGTCAACCCACTCCAGTATTCTTGCCTGGAAAATCCCATGGACAGAGGAGCCTGATGGGCTACAATCCATGGGGTTGCAAAGAGTCAAATACAACTAAGCACATTTGTAACAATTAATACAGAGGAGCATGGCATAAAAAAATTCCCAAATATCTAATTACAACTGAACAGATTGTGGTAAATTATTCCAGAAATATGATGAAATGTTTGTATTGATTTGATAGAGAACCTAAAGATATTTTCTGAAGGGGTGAAATAAAATTTAGAAGTTGCACATTGCTGATTTTGTTAGCTTGATTTTGTTTTGTTTTTTTTTTTTTACAAGTATTTCTTCAACTCAGGCATCTGCACAGAATATTCTTCACTCTTGAGATCCATCATCACTGTCCTAACCATGACTGTAAACAACAGGACAAAGAAAAGGGAGAGTCTTTCCTTTTGTTTACACTGCTTGCTTTATATGAGGCATATCTTTTAATATCATGTTTTGTTTACTGAAAGTTAGTGATTATAGAATAGCATGAAGTGGCTTATTATTATCCCTGAGATAAAATTATATGAAAATGTTGAGTTTCTTCTAAATTCAGACTTTATAATCAAGCTGAGGAGGGAAAAAAATCTCCTTCTGGAGATCAAATTTTTTGGCAACACTTTTGGATGGAACTGGTGGTTGTAATACTGGAAAGCTACTGAACGAGAAATAACATCACAGAGTTTTCAGCCCAGTGCCAGCTTGTGCCAAACTCCTTCTCTTCATAAATATTTATGAGTAGTCTCTGCCATCTCATTAGAATTGAATTCAGAGATAACAGGTGCAGGCAATGGTTGCTCAAGCTAGGCCAACTAACTTCATAAAAGTGTTCCAAGTTTTACATTTAGAAGGATTTGTCACAGAGGATAGTCTCTGTGACTTCTTTGACTGATTCACTCTATGTTTTAAAATGTCAGTTGGGCACTTCTAAAAGCGAGTGACTTGCTTCCAGAGAGCCACAGCCGAGCTTGAACAGCAGATGCTATATGAAAACTTTTGCAAATAATCACTTAATTACATTTCTGAAGACTGTAATGAGAGATGTGTTTGTGACCGTGAGATCTGCCTCATGGCCTCATGTAGAGTGTTAAGTAAGGCACTCTGAGACTTGAAGGATGAGTAGGAGTTCACCAGGCCAAGTGGAGTGGGAGGGGGAGGCAAGGGGACCACTCCAGAGAGTTTGAGATGCCTGGATGAAAGCTCTGAAGCAGGATAGCACTTGGTTCCTCCAGAAGAAAGAGAGAAGATACATGTGACAGGGGTACAGTAAGCCAGGAAGGCAGCAGGGCAAGATGAGACTAGCAAAACCATCAGAGGTGAGGTCTTAAAAGAATTTTATAGGCTCTGTCGAAGAGGATTCATTCATCCAGTGCATTCAGCAAATATCCACTGAAGCCTCAATCTGTGCCAGGCACTGTACTAAGAGCTGAGAAGACGGCAGTGATTAAAAAAGAAAGAAATACCCTAATCTCACACAGCAAATATCAACTGAGAGACAGAAAATGTTAAAAATGAGCACATAGGAAATAAAAATGAATAAAAAGATACCTAAGATGGTGGAGTAGAAAAACATGTGCTCATCTTCTCCCATGAGAACACCAAAATTGCAACTAGCTGCTGACAGGAGAATGTTGGATTCCACCAAAAAAAGATACCACATCCAAGGGCAAAGGAGAAGCCCCAACAAGAAGGCAGGAGGGATCACATTTAGAATCAAATCCCACACCTGCCAGAGATCCTCTGAGGGCACAAACAAAATCTTATGCACAGCAGGACCTAGGGAAAGGAGGAATGACTCCACAAGAGACTGAGCCAGACCTGCCTTTGAGCATTTAAGTGTCTCCTATGGAGGTATGGGTCAGCAGTGACCTGCCGCGGGGATAGGCGCTCTGGCTGCAGCAGACCTGGGAGGCATGGTGTGTGGCATAAGTCCTCTAGGAGGAGGTCACCATTAACCCTACCATAGAGCCTATGAACAGATGACCTACAAACAGGAAAGCAATTATACCAAAGAAATTCTTGCACTATTGCAAAAGTTCCAGTGCCCATAACAGATTCCTCAACCAGAGGATCTGGCAAAGGGACTGAGAACCTCCAGGGAATTTGACTTTGAAGGCCAGTGGGATTTTATTACAGAACTTGCACCCCACTGGGGACACAGACTCTTGGAGGGCACAAACAAAACCTCGTGTGCACCAGGGGCTAGGAGAAAGGAGCAGTGACCCCACAAGACACTGGGTCAGATTTGCCTGTGAACTAAAATGGACGGGAATGGGTGAATTTAACTCAGATGACCATTATATCTACTACTGTGGGCAAGAATCACTTAGAAGAAATGGAGTAGCCCTCATAGTCAACAAAAGAATCTGAAAGGCAGTCCTTGATGCAATCTCAAAAATGACAGAATGATTTCTGTTCATTTCCAAGGCAAATCATTCAATATCACAGTCCAATCATTCAAAATCCAAGTCCACGCCACAACCATTAATGCTAAAGAAGCTGAAGTTGAATGATTGTTTGAAGACCTGCAAACCTTCTAGAACTAATGCCAAAAAAAGATGTCCTTTTCATCATGGGGACTGGAATGCAAAAATAGGAAGTCAAGAGATACATGGAATTACAGGCAAGATTGGCCTTGGAGTACAAAATGAAGCAGGGCAAAAGCTAACAGAGTTTTGCCAAGAGAATGCACTGGTCATAGCAAAAACATTCTCCTTACAACACAAGAAAAGACTCCACACATGAACATCATTAGACGGTCAATACCGAAATCAGATTGATTATATTCTTTGCAGCTGAAGATGGAGAGCTCTAAACAGTCAGCCAAAATAAGACAGTGAGCTGACTATGGATTAGATCATGAACTCCTTATTGCTGAATTCAGACTTAAATTGAAGAAAGTAGGAAAAACCACTAGGTCATTCAGGTATGACCTAATACAAACACCTTATGATTATATGGTGGAAGTGACAGATACAAGGGATTAGATATGATAGAAAGAGTGCCTGAAGAACTACGGATGGAGGTTCATCACATTGTACAGGAGGCGATGATCAAAACCATCCCAAGAAAAAGAAACGCAAAAAGGCAAAATGGTTGTCTGAGGAGGCTTTACAAATAGCTGAGAAAAGAAGAGAAGCTAAAGGCAAAGGAGAAAAGGAAAGATATACCCATTTGAATGTAGATTCACAAAGAATAGCAAGGAGAGATAAGAAAGCCTCCCTCAGTGATCAATGCAAAGAAATGGAGGAAAACAATAGAATAGGAAAGGCTAGAGATCTGTTTAGGAAAATGAGAGATACCAAGGGAACATTTCATGCAAAGATGGGCACAATAAAGGACAGAAATGGTATGGACCTAACAGAAGCAGAAGATATTAAGAAAAGGTGGCAAGAATACACAGAAGAACTATAAAAAAAAAAGATCTTCATGACCAAGATAACCACGATGGTGTGACTACTCACCTAGTTTCAGACATCCTAGACTGTGAAGTCAAGTGGGCCTTAGGAAGCATCACTACAAATAAAGCTAGCAGAGGTGATGGAATTCCAGCTGAGCTATTTCAAAACCTAAGAGATGATGTTGTTAAGGTGCTGCACACAATAGACTAGCAAATTAGGAAAACTCAGCAGTAGCCACAGGACTGGAAAAGGTCAGTTTTCATTCCAATCCCAAAGAAGGGCAATGCCAAAGAATGCTCAAACTACTGCACAATTGCACTCATCTCACATGCTAGCAAAGTAATACTCAAAATTCTCCAAGCTAGGCTTCAACAGTACATGAGCTGAGAATTCCCAGATGTTAAAGTTGGATTTAGAAAGGCAGAGGAACCAGAGATCAAATTGCTAACATCTGTTGGATCATAAATAAAGCAAGGGGGTTCCAGATAAACCTCTTCTTAAAACCTTTGACTGTGTGGATCAGAAAAACTTTGGAACATTCTTAAAGAGATTGGAACACCATACCACCTCCTTTGCCTCATGAAAAACCTGTATGCAGGTCAAGAAGCAACAGTTAGAACTGGACATGGAACAACAGACTGGTTCCAAGTAGGGAAAGGAGTATGTCAAGGCTGTATATTGTCACTGTGCTTATTTAACTTATATGCAGAGTACTCATGTGAAATGCCAGGATGGATGAAGCACAAGCTCTAATAAAGATTGCTGGGAGAAATATCAATAATCTCAGATATGCAGATGCCACCCTTGTGGCAGAGAGTGAAGAAGAACTAAGGAGCTCCTTGATGAAAGAGAAAGAGGAGAGTGAAAAAGTTGGCTTAAAACTCAACATTCAAAAAACTAAGATCATGGCATCCAGTCCCACTACCTCATGGCAAGTAGATGGGGAAACAATGGAAACAGTGAGAGAGTTTATTTTTTGGGGTTCCAAAATGACTGCAGATGGTGACTGCAGCCATGAAATTAAAAGATACTTGCTCCTTGGAAGAAAAGCAACGACAAACATAGACAGCATATTAAAAAGCAGAGACATTACTTTGCTGACAAGGGTCCATATAGTCAAAGCAATGGTTTTTCCAGTAGTCATGTATGGATGTGAGAGTTGGACTATAAAGAAAGTTGATTGACAAAGAATTGATGCTTTTGAACTGTGGTATTAGAGAAGATTCTTGAGAGTCCCTTGAACTGCAAGGAGAGCAAACCAGTCAATCCTAAAGGAAATCAGTTCTGAATATTCATTGGAAGTACTGATGCTGAAGCTGAAGCTCCAATACTTTGGCCACCTGATGCAAAGAGCTGACTCATTTGAAAATACCTCAATGCTGGGAAGGATTAAAGGCGGGAGGAAAAGGAGAGAACAGAGAATGAGAAGGTTGATGGCATCACTGACTCAATGGACATGAGTTTGTGCAAGCTCCTGGTGATGGTGATGGACAGGGTAGCCTGGCCTGATGCAGTCCATTGGGTAACAAAGCATTAGACACAACCGAGGGACTGAAAAAGAACAAATAGAAAGCAGGTGAATATATGCTATGACTAAAAATAAAATGGGCTTCCCTAATGTCTCAGATGGTAAAGAATATCACTGCAAAGTGGAAGATCCAGGTTCGATCCCAGGGTCGGGAGGATCCCCTGGAGAAGGGAATGTCTACCCACTGCAAGATTTCTTGTTGGACAGCTCCATGGACAGAAGAGCCTGGTTGGCTACAGTCCATGGGTCACAGAAACAGACACAACTGAGCGATTAACACAAAAATAAAATAAGGTAAGGAGGACAGGCAATAATTAGCAGGGTGGAGGGGGCCATTGCTATTTCACTGAGTTTCTCAAAGAACACTTCATTATGAGGGACACAAGCAGATAATTGAAGGACCTGTGTGCCTGTGTGTTAGTTGCTCAATCATATCTGATTCCTTGGGACACTATGGACTGTAGCTTGCCAGCTTCCTGTGTCCATGGGATTCTCCAGGCGAGAATACTGGAGTGGGTTACCATGCCCTCTTTTAGGGGTCTTCCCAACCCAGGGATCAAACTCTGGTCTCCCTCATTGCAGGCAGATTCTTTACCATCTGAGCCCCCAGGGAGATATGAGTAAAGCAGATACCTGGAAAAAGGATATATCATTAAGTAGGAGTCTTTAATGTAGATTTTCTACTAGAACTCAGGTAGTCCATGAGCTTGGTTTAGAGAAAAAAAAAAAAAATTAAAATGCTATTCTCATTTACCTCTAACTGAAAATTAGTACTTCTTTCAATTATAATTTTTATCAGGAATCCAGAAGAGTCCTAATATCAACTGCAATTTTGTTACTCCAACAGTTTACAAATACGTGTACTTATGTCACAGTGTTCAGACATTATGAAAAACATTTATACTCACCAGTAGTTTTAAATTATGTTTATTGTTAGATGTGGGACCAGCTCTTATTATTTGATGAATTTATAATAACACATATATATTACTATAAAAACATTTTGTTGAAAAGTATTTTTAAAGTGTGTTTCAATATAATTGGTTGCACTTGCAGTGCTGTGAATTAGAATGTGGAATGGCTTTACTTGACTGCCAGACTAAAAGAGAGATCCCATGGCAAGGGAGAAGTTAAGGGTTTATGGGTGGACGGTTAAGAGCCCTTTTCTGGGAGTGTTGAGTTCTTGATTTGTTCAAGGGCTGCTCAGAAGTCAGTGAGGAGGAAGCAGAAGGATCAAGTGCCAGGAGTGATGGGAAAAGAGATCAGGGAGGCAGAGGCCCAAATCAGAAGATCATTGTGGGGCTTCACAAGTGCACAATGAGAAACCATTTAAGGGTTTAAGTTAAGGAGTAAATTTAAGAAAATTCAGAAAGCCTAATGATAAAAATAAATTAATTAATTAAAAACTAATTAATATCCAGAAAATTCTGCCTAACTGGGATAATAGCCTTGCTCCCGATGAGAGTCACGATAATACATCGCTTTCCTCCAAAGCATTTTGCTTGTTAAATCAAATGTTTCAGGGTCAGGGCTGTGCTGAACTTTAACAGTAGAAAATTAAACCATGTGAATTAGAATACTATCTAGAAACAATTTCCTTCCCTGCTTTCAATTATCTACATGCTGAGCTTTCTAAATCTGCATGTTTTTTTTCTTTTTTTCCCCAATAAATTCTCCTCCTTTCCTTTTGTCTTAGTTTACTTTACATCTCCATTATCCAAGTTTCCAGGGGTAAGACTTGAAGTTAACTAGAAGCACTTATTGTCTTGTGTACAAGGAAAGAAAGCAGATGTGTTTTTATCAGCTCTGCCATTGTGTGATTTTTAAGGACGTGTTTGCTTGGCCAGGCCTGCCCATACTTCATAGCGTTGTTCTGTTAAGCCTCATCCTTCCAGCTCCACATTCCTACTGAGCTAAGCTACCTAGTGCCCACTGTCTGGATTCTAATGGATGTTTCTTTCTCATGACATGTGAAGAATATATACCAGACCATCATCATTCTAGTTCCTAATCACACAACTCATTCTTTAGTACACTTACCATGTGTTTATTTACCAGCCTATCTCCTTCCTCCAGACAGGAAGATACTAGTTTTTAACTGTATAATTTTAAATAACTAAATCTAATATTCTTTCTGCTACTCTCCCAATAAAATCTTTGTTCTCTTAGATCTTCCTTAGACTCAAGATTTGAAGACTCTCTTTAGGACATTTTAGATTTTCTTTCTCTTTATAAAGTCTTTGGTTTTCTATCTTTTTCACTTTGTTTTTTTGATACATTTTTTTTTAATTAGATGACATCTATTAGAACCGTTTACTGAATGCTTTTTTTTTTTTTTTAAGCCAGGAAAGCACTTTTAAATGGAGATAAATAAAGGAATTATAATGATTTGCCAGGAGACATTACTCAAGTTTTCTCTTGGCAGTTAAGAATTTTGAATGGACGTCATAAAACTGAAACACCAGCTTGGGGAACACAGACTTGGCCAAAATAATTGCTCAATGATTGTTTTTGTTCATTCAGTTATCAAATATTTCAGTTTTCACTAATATCAGGCATCGCAACAGATATTTTGAGACATAGACATGACCAGGGTTGGCATGATTTCGTGCCTTCATGGAGCTTGCAATAAAAATGGGAAAGGCAGGAGTTAAGTAAAATTATAAATGATATACTTAATTGTTACAGATTTTCAAAACTATCATGATCAATAATGTGGTAGAAAAGCATGTAAAAAAGCAGTCAGTCTGACTTTTCTAAGGAGATGTTGTTTATGCTGATCCCTGAAGGAAACATGCTGATAATGGAGGCATAGTAGCCTGGGAGAGCATTTTGAACAAAAAATTTGGCACGTTCATGCACTGTGGCAAAATCTGAGACAGTACAGTGTACTGTATTAAAGATGAGATTGAAGAAGTAGGCAGACTCAAATCACAGTGGGAAATGTAGGCCATTTTAAGAGTTCTGTATTATGTTTCCATGGGGAATAGGGAGAAAAAAAAGATCAAGAGTTTATAGCATGGAATTGATGCACATAATTTGTATTTTGTACAGAAAGTCTCCTGAAAATATTATGCAAAATAAATTCAAGAAATAGAATCAATGCTGGTATTTTAGTGGTAGCTTTTAGCAATGAGAAAAGAAAGTAGTGGAGCTTCCTGGGCCAAATAAGGGAAGCATGAACAATATAATTTGACGTCTGATTGTGTGTAGGATGAGGAAAAGAGAGAAGGTACAGGTAAGTCAGAAATTTGGATTAAACACCCAGATGGATAACAGTGTTTTGGACTGAGCTGAAGTACACTGTAGGGAGATAATTTTGAGGGCAATAAGATGGTTCTGATCTTAGATTGAGATATATTGAGCTTGAGATGTTGGTGAGACATTCAAGCAGGGGTCACAAGCGGTCAGTTAGATAAATGAGCACAGATCTAACTGGTCTGGCTTTAAGACAAGAGGAAACTCAGGACACAGTAACAGCAAACAAAGCCATGACTCTCTAGACAGTGAGCCCAGGAAAGGGCCTACAGAACACTGTATGTGTCAGTCACTAAGTCGTGTCTGACTCTTTGCGACCCCATGGACTGTAGCCCACCAGGATCCTCTGAACATGGGATTCTCCAGGAAGGAATACTGGAGTGGGTTGCCATTTCCTTCTTCAGGGGATCTTCCTGACCCTGGAAGATCGAGCCCAGGTCTCCTACATTGCAGGCAGATTCTTTACCATCTGAGCTACAGGGAAGTTCCTAGAGAACACTGCTGGACATTTTAACATTCAGAGTTGATGAATCTGTGACGCGTGAAAAGATGTTTATTTTTTGCCAGGTCTCAGTTGAATATGGCTTCTTGTACAGAGATCTGATGTAGGTGTGGGCCTCTGACTTTGCTCTGGGTTAAGGCTAAATGCAGTCTTGAGGGTGCTTACAGGCACGTGACCTGTACAATAATAACATGTCTGCAATGCCAACCTGAAAAGGTTGGAGAGCCATGTGATCTATGACAGTCGTGGGCCCTACAGATTCAGTTCTATCAATGTAAAACTCAGATATGGAGGTTCCTGAAAAAAAGTGAAGAAGTTTAACTCATTATTGCAAGTTTTTTCCCTACTATAAATTGTGATAAATCATTTAGGAATGGAAATGAAAGGATGGATAGAAAGTAGAGAGTAAACCAATGTCAATGACTGCTTTGGGGGAGCCTCTGAGTCACCTAAGTGTCTAATGAAAAGCAGATTTTCTGATGGGAAAGATAGAATAACAATAAGCTCAAATGCTTTCCCTGCTGATTCACACTAAATATTAATTTCTGTCTCACATGAAGAAAGAGAGAATGGAACCAATCAATGTACTACCCGACTTGTGGGGAGGCAAGATAAATAAGCAAAATGTTGACTGAGGGTTTAAAACTTAGGCAGGAATACAATTCTAATAAAATAGTGTCTCTTCAACACTTCTTTATGTGTCTTATTTGTTATAATATCTACATCTCTTTCTTTCACTTTCTTTTAAGATTAAAGCATTGGAAAGTGTTAAGAGCTGACTGAACAGATACATATGAGAAATGTTCTGGATGCCAGTAACATCCCAAGCTACTAGTACCTATAACTGACTGCTCAAAGAATGAATGAGAAATTGCCATGGATAAATCTGCAAATCTGGGACCAATACTGGAAGCTTTAAGTACCAAGGCAGGGACTATGAAAACTCTATGAGTAAAGTTGGTGAGACTTAAAGTAAAGTTGGTGAGACCTTGGTATGCATATAGTTGCATAATCTACCCACAATGATTTAATGTTAAATTATCTGGGAAAATAAAGGATGGATGAAGGCAAGAATAATAATGATAAATTAATTATATCCCAGCTCTTTTTGTAGCATTCTGTACCTTGATGGGTGCATGTACAGGCATATTTCCATGTGACATTTTTGGTTTATAATATCCAGGTAATATTTTTATGGAAATTACACTATCAGTTCAGTTCAGTCACTCAGTCCCGTCCGACTTTTTGTGACCCATAGACTGCAGCACTTCAGGCCTCCCAGTCCATCAGCAACTCCCAGAGTTTACTCAAACTCATGTCCATAGAGTTGGTGATGCCATCCAACCATCTCATCCTCTGTCATCTCCTTCTCCTCCCACCTTCAATCTTTCCCAGCATCAGGTTCTTTTCAAATGAGTCAGTTCTTCACATCAGGTGGCCAAAGAATTGGAGTTTTAGCTTCAGAATCAGTCCTTCCAATAAATATTCAGAACTGATCCATTTAGGATGGACTGGTTGGATCTCCCTGCTATCCAAGGAACTCTCAAGAGTCTTCTCCAACACCACAGTTCAAAAGCATCAATTCTTTGGTGCTCAGCTTTCTTTATAGTCCAACTCACATCCACACATGACCACTGGAAAACCCATAGCTTTGACTAGATGGACCTTTGTTGGCAAAGTAATGTCTCTGGTTTTTAATATGCTGTCTAGGTTGGTCATAACTTTTCATCTGAGGACCAAGTGTGTTTTAATTTCATGGCTGCAATCACCATCTGCAGTGATTTTGAAGCCCCCTAAAATAAAGTCTCAAACCGTTTTCACTGTTTCCCCATCTATTTGCCATGAAGTGATGGGACCAGATGACATGATCTTTGTTTTCTGAATGTTGAGTTTTAAGCCAGCTTTTTCACTCTCCTCTTTCATGCTCATCAAGAGGCTCTTTAGTTTTTCCTCACCTTCTGCCATAAGGCTGGTATCATCTGCATACCATAGGTTATTGATATTTCTCCTGGCAATCGTGATTCCAATTTGTGCTTCATCCAGCCCAGCATTTCTCATGATGTACTTTGCATATAAATTAAATAAGCAGGGTGACAATATACAGCCTTGATGTAATCCTTTCCCTATTTGGAGCCAGACTGTTGTTTCATGTCCAGTTCTAATCATTGCTTCCTGACCTGCATACAGATTTCTCAAGAGGCAGGTCAGGTGGTCTGGTATTTTCATCTCTTGAAGAATTTTCTACAGTTTGTTTTGGTCCACATCTTGGAGCATGGAATGAAGCAGGGCAAAGGCTAATAAAGCTTTGCCAAGAGGACGCACTGGTCATAGCAAACACTTTCTTCCAACAACACAAGAGAACTCTACATATGGACATCACCAGATGGCCAATACCAAAATAAGATTGATTATATTCTTTGCAGCCAAAGATGGAGACGCTCTATACAGTCAGCAAAAACAAGACTGGGAGCTGACTGTAGCTCGGATCATGAACTCCTTATTGCCAAATTCAGACTTAAATGGAAGAAAGTAGGGAAAACCACTAGGCCATTCAGGTATGACCTAAATCAAATTCTTAAAGATTATATAGTGGAAGTGATGAATAGATTCAAGGGATTAGATCTGATAGACAGAGTACCTGAAGAACTAGGGATGGAGGTTCATCACATTGTACAGGAGGCAGGGATCAAGACCATCCCCAAGAAAAAGAAATGCAAAAAGGCAAAATGGTTGTCTGAGAAAGCTTTACAAATAGCTGTGAAAAGAAGAGAAATGAAAGGCAAAGGAGAAAAGGAAAGATATACCCATCTGAATGCAAAGTTCCAAAGAATAGCAAGGAGAGATAAGAAAGCTTGCCTCAGTGATCAATGCAAAGTAGAGGCAAACAACAGATGGGAAAGACTAGAGATCTCCTCAAGAAAATTAGAGATACCAAGGGAACATTTCATGTAAAGATGGGCACAATAACGGACAGAAATGGTATGGACCTAAAAGAAGCAGAAGATATTAAAGAGAGCTGGCAAGAATACACAGAAGAACTATACAAAAAAGATCTTCATGACCCAGATAATCACGCAGGTACGATCACTCACCTAAAGCCAGACATCCTGGAATGGGAGGTCAAGTGGGCCTTAGGAAGCATCATTATGAACAAAGTTAGCAGTATTCGAGTTAGATGGTATTCGAGTTGAGCTATTTCAAATCCTAAAAGATGATGCTGTGAAAGTGTTGCACTCAATATGCCAGCAAATTTGGAATCTCAGCAGTGGCCACAGGACTGGAAAAGGTCAGTTTTCATTCCAATCCCAAAGAAGGGCAATGCCAAAGAATCTTCAAGCTACCAGACAATTGCAGTCATCTCACACTGTAGTAAAGTAATCCACAAAATTCTCCAAGCCATGCTTCAACAGTATGTGAACCTTGAACTTCCAGATGTTCAAGCTGGATTTCGAAAAGGCAGAGGAAGCAGAGAGCAAATTGACAACATCGATTGGATAACTGAAAAAGCAAGAGAGTTCCAGGAAAAAAATCTACGTCTGCTTTATTGACTCAGTCAAAGCCTTTGACTGTGTGCATCACAACAAATTAGACTATAGTATTCTGTAGTACAGTCTCAAATTATTGGATATGCAGGAGGAATGATAACTGGAACCAACTGTACACTGTGAGAATTTAATAAAGAAGTGTCTAGAAATGAACTCACTGACATTTCCACATTTGCTTACTGTGAGTCTATCACCTGCCTTGGCCCCACTCTCTCCCAAGTGTTTAGGATGTTACAGTGAACAAAATAGTCTCTGCTTGCACATGACTTACATTTTTAAAAGGAGAAAGTATTAACAAAAAGCATCAAAATTAACAGGTAAATATTTAGAACATAACTATGATATTAGGCTCCCCTGTGACTCAGACAGTAAAGAATTGGCCTGCAATGCAGGAGACCTAGGTTTGATCCCTGGGTTGGGAAGATTCTTGGAGAATGGAATAGCAGTGATGTTAAGGGCTGTTAAAAAAAAAAAATATATATATATATATATATATATATATATATATAGAGAGAGAGAGAGAGAGAGAGAGAGAGTAAACAAAGAGATGGAAACATTGTCATAGTGGGGTGTACCATTTTATGTAGCCATCAGAGGGTCACATTTGAGCAGAGGTTTGGTTAAGGAAGATTGGAGGGAGGGCTTGGCTAAGTTTAGAAGAGAGCATTTTGGGGAGAAGGAATAGCAGGAAGAGAATCTAAAGCTAGAAGTGCTTTGTTCAAGCAGAGCAATAAAAAAAGGGCTTTTTATGCTTAACATGTCCTTGGTTATTTTTCCTCGTCTTAAAAAAAACTGATTTGCTTTTTTAAAGGAAACTCTATTAGGGGATACAAATTAACTATTTAGTAAGTCAATAGATTAATTTTTATGCAAGTAGATATGATAGATTGAAGTTATAATTCTATTTCTTACAGAGGTAAATGTGAGAGAATGTGTTGCTTTTTCAAATTATATTCTTTTAATGGTGGTCAGTAAAATGTTCCATTGGTTCAATATTCAATAATGGTGAAAGAAAATGTGTCTCTATCTCTATTTCTGTGTGTTCTCTTTAAAGTGATTTATTTTCAGGGCAGATCTCTGCAAATTGGACATTCTTTCATCAGTGTAAGTATGAACAATGAATTCCTATGCACCTTTGATAGCAGTTTGTATTATTTATTTTTCAGTCCTTAGAAGCCTATGAGTATTGAGTTATGAAATGGGACATTTACTATCTATCCAAAACCATGTTTGCTACTGGAGATGTCTTACAGCAGTGGCTTGGTACCTCGTAAGTGGTTTTGAGATGTGATCAGACCCAATCCTTAAAACCCACTCCAGTGCTGCCTGGAAAGTTCCATGGGCAGAGGAGCCTGGAGGCTGCCGTCCATTAAGTCTTAAAGAGTTGGACACGACAGAGCAACTGAGCAGACAATCCTCAGAACAGAGCTGCCTTCCCCTGCTTGCTCCATCACATGAAAAGAAGCAACAACTTTCTCTTCCTGTTAGTCTAGCTGCTTAAAAATAACACATTCCAGCAAGAAGGGAGGGAGATTGCAAGCAACAGGACATATGAGACTTGCCAAGGGGCCAGCATTTCCTGGCTCACAATTGCAGGAAAGGCTTTGCTCCATTATCAATGGGACCTGGATGCTTTGATAGGCCAGTTGTTTTAAAAGCTAAACAACATTAGCAGGAGAAATGTTGTGTGTTTTATACAAGGCTCTTGTGGAGGAAATACAGCACCAGATGGATCAGACAATAGTCTTGTCTCATGTTTTGTTCCTTTACTGGTAATATAATAAAAAATAAAAAATACAGAATGTACAACTTTGCTTTTAATAATGTCTCTGCTATTTTAGAAAAGAATAAGTGGAATTGTCATGAACAATACAGATTTCCTTTACAATAATTGCTGATTTTAAAATGTACAGACACAATGGAATGCTCAAGACATCACACATCACTTTTAAGGACATTCCTTATATAGCACACTGAACCCATCATCTCCAATGAAATTAGGAAAAAAAAAAAAAAAGACCAACTGTTTAGGAATATACTCCCCTATAGACAGGAAAAAAGAATGACTTCTAAACAATTATTGTTATTTAGGAAATATCTTGACTAATACTGCCTTGCTGTCTATCTGAATTCCCATGAGAAACTGGATATAGATAGACGATAAACAGATATTTAATTTTACATATTGTACTCTCCACCTCTCAGAAAGTTCAGTAACTTTGGTGATCTTTCTGAGCTGTGATCAGGAAAAGCTTTCCTTTTCCTTTTTCTTTTTTTCCTTTCTGAGGAAACAGAAATGGACAACAAAGGAGATTTATTAAATAAATACCTATAAAGATCTGTTCATGAGAAAACCTTGCAGGCTGATGTCTTATCCTGAAGTCATAGGGAAGATTAGCATGTCGCTCTCAAATGCTGTGGTCATCTTCAGGCAAGTGGTAGTCTCCCTTGCTCTGGGTCACTCTGGTTAGAGGGTCTGCATAGAAGGGATACAGTTCTTCATCTCTCTTCCCACATGAGTACATACACTGATTAAAACATGTAGCCAGGCAAATTCTGAGGCAGGGCTGGGATAAATGTGATTCCAACATGCTCTGATGTCACCTTTTTTAACTCTTTTTTTTTTTTCATTTATTTTTATTAGTTGGAGGCTAATTACTTCACAACATTGCAGTGGGTTTTGTCATACATTGACATGAATCAGCCATAGATTTACACGTATTCCCCATCCCGATCCCCCCTCCCACCTCCCTCTCCACCCGATTCCTCTGGGTCTTCCCAGTGCACCAGGCCCGAGCACTTGTCTCATGCATCCCACCTGGGCTGGTGATCTGTTTCACTCTAGATAATATTCATGCTGTTCTCTCGAAACATCCCACCCTCACCTTCTCCCACAGAGTCCAAAAGTCTGTTCTGTATTTCTGTGTCTCTTTTTCTGTTTTGCATATAGGGTTATCGTTACCATCTTTCTAAATTCCATATATATATGTTAGTATGCTGTAACGTTCTTTATCTTTCTGGCTTACTTCACTCTGTATAATGGGCTCCAGTTTCATCCATCTCATTAGAACTGATTCAAATGAATTCTTTTTAACGGCTGAGTAATATTCCATGGTGTATATATACCACAGCTTCCTTATCCATTCATCTGCTGATGGGCATCTAGGTTGCTTCCATGTCCTGGCTATTATAAACAGTGCTGCGATGAACATTGGGGTGCATGTGTCTCTTTCAGATCTGGTTTCCTCAGTGTGTATGCCCAGAAGTGGTATGTCACCTTTAATGGGTCTCCCTCAGTGTCTCCCTGTAACTAAAGAGGTAGAGGAAAATGCACCCCAACTAGAGACAGTAAAATTTAGACTGGATAAATATTTCACCAATACAAGCTAAGCTTGTAGTATATGTTTAAAGGAGGTGGGAATTCCCATTATACAATCAGCACCCAGTTATCTTTTCATGTTGAGAATATTGCATGCTTTTCTTGGATGAATAGCTGGCATGTACGCTGTAGGAGGTAATCTTGTAATCTGAAATCTTGACAATTTTGACTCTTTCCTAGAAGTCATTTTTTGGAGAAATAAAGTGATATAATCATAATTTGATTAGAAAATTTACCCTGGTTGTGGTATACAAGGAAAATAAAAAAGAAGCTATTGGCAGAGAAGTCAATCAATAGATATTATGAAAATACCTTAAGAAATATTTAGAAGAAAAATCCAAGTATATATTGAATATACTTGATAAAGGAATGGAAAAGTAATAAAGATTTGATAATATTACCATTTGGGATCATATTTGGATGGGAATTAAGACGAATCTATGTCATTTATAGTAGCCAGTATGACCTAGTTTAAATAAAAATTTTCCAAATCTTAGGCTGTGTCGTTGGAAATGTACTTTTCACTGAAAAGAGGTAATTTCATTTTATAAGCACATGGAAATACTACTACTTAGAAAGAAATTAATGAGTATGTAGTACTGTCTTTAGATGACTTCAGGTAACAAATTAATTTTGTTCTTTGCTTGAATGTAATTGTTATGCAGCATTTAGCAATCCAGGGATTTTTAAAATAATTAAAATTGAAGTATTATAAATTAAAATCATGAGAATTATAAAACTTTCTGATTTCCTCTTATTTTGGCTTGAAGAAAGCTCTTTAATGTAGATGATGACAAAAACAAAAATGATGAAAATAAATTGGTGAGTCCATTTATTCTACTTTTTTCATGTGTCCTCCCAATACAACTTTCCATTTATTTATAAAGAATATGCTTATGTAATTACATTTTAAATATATACTTGTCAGGTTGTGATTCAGTATATGGTTTCAGCTACAAACAGCAAAGCAGATTTTTAACTTGAGGATTTGTTCAGGAAAAAAGAAATACTCTAGATAATTCAATCAGGAGGGTATTTGATACAGGGAATTAGTGGCTTAAAATTTTTTTTTGAAAGGACTGGCAGAACAGAGTTCATAGAAAACAGTAACAAGTTTTCAGGAAATTAGAACATTTTCAAGCTTCCAAGAAATTACTGTTGATGAATTCAGATGCCTTGAAAGTATTTTTTTAATTGATAATTTCTTGATTTGCCTGATTTTAATCAAGATAGTGTACATAATACAGAATGAACTAATTTTACATTTATGGACTCCCATTGTTGTTGCATTATTTCCTTCTATGAGCTTGCTTATATGTATGCAAAAAGATTAAATTCTCTTCAGGCACATGCTGCAAATAAATTTATTCCAATTTCAAACTTACCAAATATCAAATAATTTTTCAGCATAAAATAATTTTCCAAGGTGTTCATCAAAAAGAAATTTAACTGTAAGCCTTCTAAAAAATAATGAAGATATTTAAAAAAATTTCTTTCCTGTGTCATTTTTATAATAACAAAGAGTTTGAAGACAGTTAAAACAATCGGGATGAAGTAACTACTCTCAATTAAGGGGCTAAACTGAATGACTCAGGTTTATGAATGAGGGATATGCAAAGGGAATTTGCAGTCTTAAGAGGCCAGAGCTAGGAAAAGAATTCAGAAGATGCTTTGAGAAAAATGTAATCATTTGTCTTTGAGAGCTATATTTGACACCTAGAAGGGACTCCACTACTTGTGGACAGGTAGTACCAAAGCTAATGGGCTAAGATAATCTTTGGAGACTATAAAGACCATTGTGGAATGAGCATAGTAGAGAAACCAATACAAGCATTAGTAAGGAGACAGAAAATTGTTTGAATGTTAACTTTGCTGATCACTAAGAGGGAGACTTTGAGGATACTTCTTAACTTCCCCAAGTACAGGATTTTAAATCTGTAATAAGTGTGTATGTCTTCCACATTCTCTTCATTATTTCACATATAAGCTAATTTTTGAGAAAATCTACTCACCCTTTCTGCTTTGAAATCTGATTTGGTAAGAGCATACATCTCCATTCACCCAAATCTCCTGAACCACCTGAATTCTGAGGATCATACCAAAGCAGTGAAACTTTACCTAGAAGTTTTATAAAATATTTGAGTAGTTTATGTAAAATCACTCTTTAGTTCCACCATAATACTTCTGTGAAATGTCTTGGAGTCCTTGAAGAGGAGAGGTGGTGAGTAAAGTAGAAAGGGATGTTCAAAGAATCTTATTTCCAGGGAGAAACATATTATTTGACATATGAAATGAAGAGTAAAACTATTTTACAATCTAGTAGAAGAAGTTAAATTAAAAAGATAAATCAAGGAAAGTATTTTTAAAATCAACGACAATATTTGTAAAATAGAATTAGGCTCAGACTTAATATTTACTTTATTTTTAATACTGGCTCCTAATGAAACCTAAAAACAGCTGGCTTTGTTGATGTAATGGTTCCATGAAAGACTGAACAGGCAGAATTGGAATCATTAACATTCCATTTTCATCAGATTTGTGCTTGAGAAAATTAAGTATACTCTCATAGTAATTTATTATAGGCATTTCTTTGTTTGTCTTCGATATATTATTAAAATGACAGAAGGGGATGAGGTGAAATAGTACAGCAATTACACAGTTTAAAACTTTTCAATTATAGAGAAGCATTCAACTGCATCTTCCATTACCACCATCTGTGTTGTATATATCACTTTAAGATTAATAACAGGCAGGGTTTGTTTGTTTCTTTGTTTATATGGAATTCAGACCAGGATGGGTTTTTCCCATCACTGAAGAATATTGTAAAAAGAAAGACAGTTATCTTTCTTGGATAGCAGGACATTCTCAAGGTCTTTCCCAGACTATCCCTCACCCCCTCAATAAACCTACTGTACTGACTCAAATCTGACATTTATTCCAAATAAACAGTACATTATTTTTTACCTAATCTAGTAAAAGAAAGATTTTCGATGATTGCATATTCCCACCTTCTTTTGGAATGCTAAGTATAACACTGGTTTAAATTTCAACAATAAGACTCAGGGTTGGAGAAAAGTTGTCAGTTGTGGTTTCCCAGAATTAATTTAATGTTCTGAATTGCATCTCCTCCTAGTGGCCTCATAGAGTTATCACAATATGAGCGCCTCACTTTTTAATTCAGTTCAATTCAGTTCACTTCATAATCACTTCACTTCCATTTAATTCATTTTTGGTCAATTCAATTTCACAAGAATGGATAGAATACTTGTTGAACACGGTGAGCTGTGGCATTTAGGTTGAAAAAAATCTCTAAATTATTCTCATAATTTGTAAGTTTTTGCTTCAAAAAAAAATTAAAAGGAGAAAAATGTTGCTTGCTGTGGTAGACTTCATTCTTTTACTCTTGTCAAAATATTCACTGTTTTCTCTATGGGAGGTTTATAAATTCCTTCTTATTGACAGCTTTAACTATATGATTCATATTACTAATGGAATGTGAGCAGAATTAATGGGTATCACTTTAGAAAATAAACTTTAAAAGATATTTCGTTGTTTTACCTTTCTTTTGCTGCAAACTCAGCAGTCTTCCAACATGAAGACTATGTGGATCTAAACGGGGCCAAGTAATTATATAATGTGAGCTTAAAAATATATATTGTTGAGAGCCATCAACATTTTGGGGTTGCTTTTTACTGTTGCATAACCAATACAACCTAAACAGATACAACCTTTATGAAAGGTTAGGCAACAGTCATAATGAAATCAGGCAAGATTAAGATGCAAGGATAAGGTTGAGATGCAATTGTCATGAACAATGCAGATTTCCTTTGCAATAATCGCTGATTTTAAAATGTACAGACACAATGGAACGCTCAAGACATCACAATCACTTTAAGGACATTCCTTATAGAGTACACTGAACCGATCACCTCCAGTGGAATCAGGGAAAAAAAAAAAAAAGATCAGCTGTCTAGGAATATACTCCCTCTACAGTCAGGACAAAAGAATGAGACCTCAAAACCTCAAAAGAAAGAGACTGCAAAACAGTAGGGGTTTCTGAGATACGGAAATATGAAAAGGAAATTAAAATTCAATAGTTGAACTTAAGTTTCATCAAAGGTGATAAACAGCAGAGTTTATGCTATAGAAAAGGAAAACAGAAAACTAAATCAATAATTAGTTTACATTTATAAACTGCATAGTAAATACTATGCCTGTGCTAGCTCTTTAACAGATTGTCATCAAATCTTCACATGATGTTAGGCTATTGACACTATTATTATCATCATTCAACTCATACAAAGTGGCTTATAGACATGGAAATGTTTCCGAACTTGAACCATGATTTAATCCCAGACAACCTGATATGGGGCCTTATCTCTTAATCACTTTGCTTTTTAAGTGGGACATTTGCTTTTTCTTTCTTGGTCACTTGACATTAATCTTCTCTGTATAACAATTCCAGAAATTTCCTTTGGAATAACACTTTCCTTTCATTTTCAATCATTTGTTGGATCCACAGTGGTTGGTTCCAATGGGCACATTTAAATTTGGGAGTCTGAGAGCCAATCCAAAAACATTTTTTTAACAGTGAAGGGGGAGAGACTCTTTTACCCACTGGGATTTATTGGCAACTGTCTTGTAGTAATGAAGGGAGAAGCCAGAACAAACAACTGAGAAACCAGAGCTAAGAAATAGAATGAGAAAATCCAACTCCAGGTCACATGGCCTCAGCCTTGAACCAAATCACACTTGAAGTCAGATTGCTTCCTAGATGCTTTGAGTTTGTGAAACTCTAAATTACTTTAGCGTTTATATCAATTTGGTTCAAGCTTTCTTTCACTTTCATCTTCACTCTTCTGATCTGTCATTTGCTTTTTTGTTAATATGTGTGTCTCTCTTATTAGTTCAGTTTTTGATAGCAGAGGCCACTGCTACCTTGCTCTCTTCCCAAGGCTGAGGACAGGATGATGTAAATTCTCAATAAATGACTGAAGCCTCTCTCAAAGACCCAAACTATTATGTCTTGGTGACACATGAGTTGGTGATGGACAGGGAAGCCTGGCATGCTGCAATCCACGGGATTGCAAAAAGTCGGAGGCAACTGAGCAACTGAACTGAACTGAACTATGTCTTGCATGATATAATAATAATAACATGAACATAAATATCTTTAATTCTGCTTTCTTTTTCATTTGTCAGAGTGATATTTTTCTTATTTATGATGATGGTAAATGGAAAGATTCATGATCTTTAACCAAAATGGCTCTATTCCTTCAGCAGAATTTGAAATCATGGAATACACAGTTGTGTGAATGTGTGTATATCTGTGTGAGGGAAAAAAATCATTTCAGGTTTTTTTTTTCCATTAAATATTAAAGTGGAGTATGATCACAGCAAAGTGTGAGACAACACACATGCAATGTGTCAGATTGTTACTTGAAGGACTAGGCTACAGCCCTGTGCTATTCTCATCACCAGCTGCTCTCTACACAGCCATGGAGTTGTGTGGTTGTGAAGTGTATCTGGGTGGAGTTCCAATAAATAAAGTGGGAAAAAAAATTGGTACTTTGTCTCCAAATTGAAATGTGTTGATTCACTGTTAACCTACACCCTCTACCAATAGCAAACTACACAAGATTAAGAGACCGTCTTTAGTAAAATACTTTCTGACACAGCTGATTTCACTGTTAAGTAATTCAGCTAGAATTGTCCATTTTACCAGACTTCGGATGCCCTAGAATCATAGAAGTTGAATGTCGGGAGCAACGTTGGTGATAACCTAATACCTTGGTTTTGCTGACTTTGGAACAAACAGAAGGCTAAGTTATTTCCTCAAGGCCACCCAGTGAAGACATCAGAACTTGAATTTAATTTCCAAAGTATCAATTTAAAAAATTTTACACTTGACTTTCTTATTACCTTAGAGTTCAAATTAGAGTAGAAACAATATTTTATTACATGTTTTTCTTTCATCTGAAATCAGGTCTCTTTACTTTTATGAAAGAATTAGAGAATAAGTATACCTGAATTGGAAAATAATCTTTTTATAAACAAACTATGAGTTATTTTCCTAGCAGAGATAATAAGTTTTTTCCTAATATTATTTTGTTTATTCCAGTTATTTTACCAAATATTTTTCCTCTGAAAAAGCATAGCTTTCATAATATACTTCCAACTTGTTTTCAGACAACTTAATTTCCAAAATCGCTAGCTTTGAGAAATCATAACCTTGTCTTATGTAACTTTTTATAAGACAAATTGAACATTCAGTTCAGAATAACTGAACATTCAGAATCATTGAACAAATGGAACAACTTGTTCAAAATTGAATAATTCAGTTTGTGCCTTACCTTTTTAGATGTGAAAGAATTCAAAGACAGTAGCCTAGTGTATGGGCTTCCTTGGTGGCTCAGACAGTAAAGAAGCCTAGTATACACATTAAATACAATTAAAATTAGTAGAAGATTTGCAGGAGACACCCTTTCAACTGAAATTATTCACTCTTCCCAGAGTCACATTGACCTATGCCCAGATCGGGGCTTCCCTGAGGGCTCAGTGGTAAAGAAACTGCTTGCTGATGCAGAAGACTTCAGTTTGATTCCTGGGCTGGGAAGATCCCCTGGAGAAGAAAATGGCAACCCACTCCAGTATTCTTGCCTAAAAAATCCCATGGACAGAGGAGCCTAGCAGGCTACAATGCATAGGGTTGCAAAAGAGTCAGACATGACTTAGTGACTCAACAACAACAAATGTTCAGATTGCTCTGAATGCTATGGCCAGTTTAAAATCTGCTTGGATTCTTCCATAAATTTAGCCAAACAAATAATTTTTACTTTCTCCTAAACATATGTATTCCAGCTGTTTGTTGTTCAGTCTCTCAGTCATGTCTGACTCTTTGCAACCCCATGGACTGCAGCACGCCAGGCTTCCCTGTCCTTCACCATCTCCTGGAGCTTGCTCAAACTCATGTCCATTGAGTCACTGATGCCATCCAACCATCTCACTCTCTGTCATCATAGCTACTATAGTTATTATTATATTATTAAAAAATACTTTTATTGGGTGCCTACTGTTTTAAAGGTATGTGTGTGCATACACCAGCACACACACATTTTATTATGAGGCAGTCAATAATAATAACAAATAAATTATACTGTAAAATAGGGACCCCCTCCAAGAATAAACCACTATTTCCTGGTGGCTCAAATGGTAAAGAATCTGCCTGCAATGCAGGAGACCTGGGTTTGATCACTGTCTAGGGAACATCCCCTGGAGAAGGAAATGGCAACCCACTCCAGTATTCTTGCCTGGGAGATCCCATGGACAGAGGAGCCTGGCAGGCTACAGTCCATGGGGTCACAGAGTCAGACACGGCCAAGCAACTAACACAACAACCTAACAATAGAAATGTGCTGGCAGGGCCACTTAAGAAATCTTTTAAAGGTGAGATAAGATTCAATAAATGAATAGTATTTCAAGAGCTATTTTGTGAGATCTTAAATCTTCTATTAGCATAGATGAAAGGCAATAGGTGCTATATTCATTTCCACCATGAAGTCTGGGTATTAGATTTATACTATTACAATTTTGGTGTACTTATGGGTTATCTTCCTAACAGTCTAGTGAATTAAAGATCTTCCAGATAAAGTCTGTTCATTCCTCTTCCAATATAGTTATGTTTCAACTTTTGGAGAGAGAAAACTATATTTTTTGTTTTTATATAATTTTATAAAAGTTTTGAGAGAGAAAACTATATTTTTTGTTTTTATATAATTTTATAAAAGTTTTATCAGCTGGTAAAGGATCTGCCTGCAATGTGGGAGACCTGGATTTGATCCCTGGGTTGGGAAGATTCCCTGGAGAAGGGAAAGGCTACCCACTCCAGTATTCTGGTCTGGAGAACTCCATGGACTGTATAATCCATGGGGTCGCAAAAAGTTGGACATGACTGAGCAACTTTCACTTTCACAAAAGTATTATAGTCCTTTCAGCTTAAAATAATTATAGACCTATTTTCCTAACAATTACAGTTTCTCATGTCTGTACTCATCTACTTATTCTGAATCATGTACTAGGCAGAGATGCTCTATTCTACCCTAAACTTTATTATAGAAAAATATTCCATAAGTAAAAATATTCCTTAAATAACTAAACCTGGATCTTGAATTATACATCTACCTAAATAACAATGTGATATAACAATTCAAATATGAATATAAGCTTATTGATTGGTACCACATAATCTCCTAGCAGAACAGTTTATAAGAAGACCAATACCTTAAAGCTTGTGACCAAGTAAGTCACTTAAACTTTCTTAGCCTCAAGTATACAGTGGTAACTGGGTTATATAAAATGCTTAAAAGTGTTTAGTATCACCAAGGAAACTGAAATTTGTTACCCTGTAGTACTTCTTTCTCTCGCCTGGAAAATCCCATGGACAGAGGAGCCTGGTAGGCTGCAGTCCATGGGGTCGCTAAGAGTCAAACACGACTGAGCGACTTCACTTTCACTTTTCACTTTCATGCATTGGAGAAGGAAATGGCAACCCACTCCAGTGTTCTTGCCTGGAGAATCCCAGGGATGGGGGAGCCTGGTGGGCTGCAGTCTACGGGGTCACACAGAGTCGGACACGACTGAAGCGACTTAGCAGCAGCAGTAGTACTCCTTTCGAATTTAGAGTAGTTCACTGATCTTTACCTTTGCAACATCAACATTCTCTTTTTTCTTTTTTTAGTCCACTTGAATTGACGTTACAGAGATGCCACTGTTGCTCACATTTTGATCAGAGGAACAACAACAACAACAAAAAACAGTTTCTTTGCTTTATTTTGTCTACAACAGTTCTGTCTTCATTTTCCCTTATGATTAGTTGGAAATAAAAAGCTCCATTTAGTCCAAGTTGGTTTAAAACTTAATCCACTCCAGTAATTGTAACAATCTTTTAAGAAAATACTGGGTTGCTGGAAAATGACTGCTTGGCTCTTTTGTTTCCGCTCTTCCCATGCACCTGATAGTCTCAAAGATGGTGTTAAGCTCAATTTGGGGATGGAGCCAACTGGGGACTTTTGTGAACAGACAAGGGAAAAGAGAAGAGTCTTTGGATCCATCATATACTTACTGGTTTTCAGACCACTGCAGAGTGGGTGTTCCATGTCTGCTGTAGTATTTGGTTGGCCTGCTCATTTCTAAGGATTTTCTGTTGGCATTTGCTGCTGACATCTGGGGCTGATGAACACAAAATGCAATTTTTTTTTGCTCAATCAACAGTTCTCTGCTGACTCAGCCCTCGTTGCTTCACAGATTCCCTGCCACCTCTTATGTCTGGATCCTCGGTCAAGTCACTCCACTCTATCACAGCATGTTCTTGCCACGTAAGAATCAAGAGAAGCTTGAGAGATCATTCCAGATTCTATTTGCTGGTGACACATTTTCTTCTTGCCTTAACCATACTGCTACACCTCACGGAGGCACAGGTTTTGTGCAGTTAGACTTCTCTAAATGTCCCAGATGGAGTAGAAGATGGTCAAGAGCTCCTCCTAAACCTTAACTTCCTTATCAACTAACTGACCACACCCGCTTCTGAAGGCCGAAGAGAGAGGAGAAATTAGGAGAAATCAGCTTCCTCTCCTGGTATTTGTCCTATGATGTCCAGGATTTTGAGGGTCTGTTTATTTCTTCCTATCAGCCTAGGGCTTCTTGCTGTTATTTAGTTCACATAGGTTGAGTCGTGAATGGTTAAAATGGGAGGTAAAAACATTTAAAAACTCATTTCTTCCCCAGTCATTCTTGGCTTTCAAATCAGGTAATCCTCTTGACAATTCAAATTTGTAATATCATAATCTGAGTATTGCTTCCCAGGTGGATCAGTGGTAAAGAATATGTCTGCCAAATAGGAGACCCAGGTTTGATCCTTGGGTCTGGAATATCCCTTGGAGAAGGAAATGGAAACCCATTCTAGTGTTTTTGCTTGGGAAATCCCATGGACAGAAGAGCCTAATGGGAGATGGTGAAGGACAGGAAAGCCCACGTGGTGCAGTTCATGGAATTGCAAAGAGTTGGACACAACTTAGCGACTAAACAACAACAATCTGTATATTAGTGTTTTATGTTCCTTTGCATTCCTACTCTAATAATTTTAATCACTTTGAAGCAGATAGGTCACTAGGGCTAATTAAGGAGAAGGTCTTATCATGAGAATGCAAATAATAACCCTTTAACTTTTTTTTTCAAATATGATTTCTAGTATTTACACCAAACTATTGATATCTTTTCTATTTAAATTATTTATTCTTAAGATATCACATCAAAATTCTAAGAATTCAATGCTTAAAATGGTGGCTCAGATGATAAAGAATCTGTGTGTAATGCAGGAGACCTGGGTTCGATCTCTGGGTCAGGAAGATACCCTGGAGAAGGGAATGGCAACCCCCACTCCAGTATTCTTGCCTGGAGAATTCCTTGGACAGAGGAACTTGGCAGGCTACTGTCCAAGGAGTCTAAAAGAGTCGGACATTACTAAGCAACTAATACTTTTTACTTTCTAAAGAACAAAATGATGTTCCTTAAATCGCTTGTGAAAGTGAATACAATTTTAAATAAAATTTTATATTCTAAATTAAAATTCTTGAAATAAAATATTTTAAAAACTGATCAATTTAGTCACTAATCTACATTTATTAATGTAAATAATGTGTGAGCTTTTTTCTTTCTTTCTCCCTACATTCTTTTCTTAATCCATTTTAGACTGACTTTATGGATTTTAGCATGATCTTTTGCAGAAAGAAGTGGTCAAGGAAAGTGTTCATAATGTGGTAGTAGAATGTAGAATGAGCAGTGAATGTTGATGAGTCAACTCTACACTCTGTTATACATGACTGAGTATCATATTTATTCCTAAACTCTTTTCTGCCATTATTATTTGCTATTACCTTTTTCCCAAATTTTATATTTGCTTACATGTTTCCCTTAAGCCTTTTTGCATTTAATGCACTGAAATAATATGCATTACTTTAATACACAAACATACTCATTTCTTGCCTTAATATTTGTATGCCTAATAAATAGACATACTCATTATAAAAAAATATATGTTAGAATCTAAAACTGTTTTACCAAATTCCATTCAAATAAAGGAGGTAAATTTCCTAAATATATATTGATCTCTTATCCAGAGGACATTGGAGAGGTTTTACCTATTTCATATTTTCTTAAGCATATTATATACTTCTTTGAAGGTGTTCTCATTATATAAAACTTCATTTCCGCATGTTTAAAATGTTGTTTCCAAGAATATATTTATGGCTTCCTTGGTAGCTCAGCGGTCAAGAATCTACCTGCCAATGCAGGAGACAAGGGTTCAGTCTCTGATCTGGAAAGATCCCACATGCCCTGGAGCAAATAAGCCCATGTGCCACAAACTAAGCTCTGCGCTCTACAGCCTGGAAGCTAAACTACTGAGCCCATGCTCTGCAACTACTGAAGCCCATGCACCCAAGAGCCAGCACTCTACAGCAAGAGAAGCTACCGAAATGAGAAGCCCACACATCTCAGAGAAGAGTAGCCCCTGCTCGCCACCATTAGAGAAAGCCTGCATAGCAATGAAGACCCAGCACAGGCAAAAAATTGTAAAAATTAACAAAGGGAAAAAAATAATACATTTAATATAGTTAACCTAATCTAAGCATGTACTTCATCTTTTAAAAATCTTACCTGAGTTGACTTATGTTTCCTTCTACTGTTATCTATGGAGTTGGGATAAAAATGATTTTATTAATCATAAGACTCTCCCAGTTCTGCACATCTGGAGATGGAAAAATTTCATGTTTAAAATGAAAAGCTAAACAAAAGAAGGGAAAAATTGTTGTAGAAAACTTTATGATTTTAATTTGCATTTTATTAAAGTTTAATTTGAAAACTTGAAATACTTGGTTTTATAATAATCTATACACTATTTGCAACCTAACTTTCACTATGAGTCAATTTTACATATTTAATAATTTAAGCATTAAAAATGTAGTGGTTATAACTTAGCTTATCATTACAAACTTAAAATAATGTTATCATTACTTTTTTTGAATGAATAAATGAGTTAAGGAAAGTAAAACAACTAAAAAATTAATGAGTAAGAAATGGTAAAACAAATAATGCCAAAATTAAATGCAATACAGAATTTTAAAACTGCTGGATAAAATTTAAGAAAGTAAAACTATTTATGCTTCTTTTTTTCTGCCTGAGCACTTAGAAATACACGATTGATAGATTACTTTTGTTGTTATTATTTTCAAACTTCTAAAAACATAAATTAAGTATTTTCCACAGCAAAGAACCATATGTGCTCTTTAAATATCGGCTAAGAAAACTCCCTTGGCTAAAATAAATATTAACATTTGGCACAAAATTTAAGTTGTGACCATATTTTCCCCAAACTACCTCAGTATTTTAAAGTTAAAGGAAGAAAAGTTCAACTCCTAAATTTAATTTTTGTGAAAGTTAAGAGCAAGTCAACAAACAGCAAATGATGTCTTTTTCCCATGCCTCATGAGCTTAGTCCCTATTTAATGTCATATACTTTGAAGGAGCTTTTCCTTGATTCAATTTGTGGCAATTAGACGGTTACCAGAATAAAAGGAAGACTGCCTTGGTCTTGGTTTTCCACTAGAGAAATACTATGCCTCACCTACACTCCAGAGGTCAGTATACTTCCAGCCAAAGTAGGAATTCATTAAGTTCTAGAATGATTCTACATAGCAAAATTGTATAGATACATACATAGATTTTAAAAAATGTACCCATGAACACATGCAATTACATACAGATGTCATATACTTATGACATATCCCAGTCCCATACACACCTACTGAAACATTGAATTAAGGGGTCAACTAAGAAATAGATATTTCTATTGCAAGTATGGCAAGTCCTTTCTGGATATTTCCTAGCCATCTTCCCAATCCCTACCTCTCTTTGTAAAATTTGAAGGAACAAGATGCTATTCTGATTGTTAACCTCAAAAAAAAAGATGTTATGGAGCTATAAACGTCATAAAGTCAGCTCACAGAATCAACCGAATGAGGCAACAGATGAAGGAGATCCATTTTAAAACCACTTTGAAAAAATCCTGAAAAGAAGTATGGCTTAACATTCATTTGTGAAATATAAATAATACAAGTTGCAGAAGAAAGCTGGATTAAATCGCTCAGCCAAGTAGATTGTATTGATACTAACTTCAAATTGTGGCCACAAACCTCAAACCCCAAACAACTCTTTTCCTATTCTCACTTTCAGCTGATGATCTTGTCCCCAAATATTTTAGTGAGGAAATAAAAGCAACCAGAAACCAACTTCCACAAGCTCCCAGTGACACATTTACCCTCCTTCTAGCATATGTTCTGACTTTTTTGCCCATTAATATAGGAGAACTCTCCACCATCATTGTTCAGTCGCTAAGTCGTGTCCGACTCTGCTCCTTTCTAAATCTGCTCCCCAACTGGGGACCACATCTCATCAGCTCAACTCTGCCTCCACGGTGTTACTCATCACTTCTTTACTTTCTCTTAAGTAATGGACTTTTCTTCTAACAAATCATTCTACTGTGCATGCAGACATGGTGTTGTTTTCAAAATCTTAAACAAACTGAAAACTACTCTTCTCAATAATTTGCTTGCAAACTTCTGCATCATTTCTCGAGTCCCCCTCAGTAATATCCCCACAAAGAGTGGCCTGTATCCATTTCCCATTCTCTCTTCTAAGTAAGAGTAACAGTGGTTTCTTTAGATGATCTTGCTTCTACCTAGTCTTTTTTTTTCCTACCCAACTGCTTAACACTGGAGTGCCCCCAGAGCATGGTCTTTAGAATTCTCCCCTATCTATCATCACTTCTTTGATGATCTCAGAGTTATAAAAGCTATTTACATTCCAGTGACTCTCACATTTATATTTCCAGTCCACATGTTTCCTGAATTTCAGATTCATGTATCCAAATACTTACCTTAAATCTTCTCTTGGATGCCTAATTTATAACTTATTTTTGAACTGAACTCCTGATCTTGCCATCCAACCCCCACTCCAATCCATCCTTCCCTGGAAAATTCTGCTTTTACATAGTCTGTATCTCAGTGAATGTTATCCCCTTTTTTACATTTGCTGAAATCTTGGAGTTATTCTTGACTTCTCTCTCACACATCCATGTGTATATTTACAATTATATCTTCTTGCATTAGTAACTGTTTAAATTATTTTATAATAATTTTTTGTCTTTTTTGTTACAGTTTAGACTTAAGGTCTAAATTTGGTCTGATATAAATGTAAATACTGCTTTCTTTTGGTTCCAGTTGCATGGAATATTTTTTCCATCCCTTCATTTTCAGCCTCTGTGTATCCTTCAAGGTCAAGTGGGTGATTTATACACCACCATTACAGTGTTACAGTATTCTGATTTTACTTAATAAAACCAGCAAGTTTTATATTTGTATTTGTCTTCGTGTTATCAACTAGCTTCCTTTCATTTCAGCTTGAAGAAATAGCTTTAGCATATTTTATAAGGCAGGTGGCAGGTTTAGTGGTGATGAATCTGCTGTTTTTCTTTGTAGTCTGGGAAAGCTTTTTTAAAAAATTTATTTATTTTTGATTGAAGGATAATTGCTTTATAGTATTGTGTTGGTTTCTACCAAACATCAATATGAATCAGCCATAGGTTTATGTCTGGGAAAGTCTTTCCCTCTCTTCTTTTCTGGATGATGGCTTTTTTGGGCAAAGTATTTGCGGTTAGCGGTCTTTTTACTTTAAGCACTTTGAATATATCATCTTCAGGCCTGTAAGGATTCTGCTGAGACACCTGTTGACACCCTATGGATTTATGTGACAGTTCGCTTTGCGTGTGACCTTGCGTGTGGCAATTCACTTTTCTCTTGCTGCTTTCAAATCTTTGCTTTGATTTTCAAGAGCTTGATTATAATGTATCTCTGTGAAATCCTCTTTATATTAAGTTATTCTATCATTGTGCTCCTGTTTGTTTTCTGACTACTTTTTACATTCTTTTTATTCTTTTGCTGTCTTCCTTTATTATTTGACAGTTTTTTGTAGGATTATCTTTTGTGATTCTACTACAGGTTTTTTTGTGATTACCATGAGGCTTACATAACACATTTTATAGCTACTATAGTCTATTTTAAGTTGAACAGAGTTTTATACCAAACTAAAATCTTATTTAAATATTAAGCAAAGTATATAAATGAGAGAAAAAGTATAATATTCTATTTTCACATGATTATATTATGACTGAAAGTGCTCTCTATGCTCATTTATACTAATATGAAAAATGTTTATGATAGAAGTTTTTTTAGTGAAAAGAAAAAAACTAGTTATACATGATAGCCAGTAGAAAAAGAAAAACAATACTAGAATAAAACCAAAAAAATGAACAATAATGAACTACATAAAGAAAGAGACTAGAGAAACAGATTATCTTTCTATGAGTTATTTTCTTTGGGTAATAATTTTTTAAAATTTTAAATGTTTCTCATGTTCTCTAGTTTTTCTTTATGGGCATGAGTTATATTAATAATGGGAAGGTGTTAAATTTATTTATTTAAATAAGTACAGCATACACAGATGACTTAATTCAAGTTAAAATTATAGATAGTAGGTAGCTCCTGCCTCCCAAATTATTATACATATTTTTCTCCTTTTGGATAAAATACATGATTTTTAATTTAATGTCCTACCTTCGTATGTCTCCATAGTAACTCATGTAGCTGACATGGAAAATTAACATGTAGACATGTATTGAAATTATTTTCATATAAATGATAATCCATATATTTAGTAAAGAATATCTATAGAAGACCCAAAGCACAACTCTGTCCCTTTCTCTCATTAAACTAGTTTCTGAGGTTCCTCTATAATGGAATAAAACTGATAATTTCAAAGGGTTTTGAACAATCAATTCCCTTTTATTCTTGGTTTTTCCTTTCATGAAATGAAATATTGAATACTCTAAACATTAATCTCAAATATTGGCATTATTATTAAATAACTTTTCTACTTTGGACATAAGTATTATATATATTAATCTTAATACTCCTTGCTTTTCTTTTTTTTTTTTTCCCTAAACTTAATGGCCCAACTAGTCTAGCTTTGCTTTCTCTATTCCGCTTCCAGTTGACTTTATTTTTCTTTTTCTTTGCTTAACATCCATTTTTCTGTCTAGTTATGTCTCTGAGGAAATGCTTGTCATGTTCCTTTACAAAGGGAATGGACTCCCGTGACACCCCAAATTGGTGGTTTAGACTGTCTCTCTTTTAGCACACTTATTTTTTTCTAATTTGTCATGTGGCATTTTGTAACACATTTTCTTTCCATGAATCTTTTAAAAACCACATTTTCTCAGTGGTAGCCACAGAAATTGCTTATTATTTGTAAATTTACTGAAAGAATGACAAGTAGTGCAAACTATCTGATTTTTGTAGTTAAAGTCTGAATTATTTCTCTTCCAAAATATGACTTGGAAAAACACCAAATAAGAGACATTTTGGGGAAAATGATCTGTAAAACTTTAACACATCTAAGATCGGAAACAGGAAACATCTTCTGGTCTAGAGATATCTTTGTTTTATGATTTTTTTTTCTTTTGATGTCTCTTCTTTACATGTGGATATACTCACTATCACCTTTAGTTTTTGTCTGCTTTTGGAGGAAATCCTTTAGAGTACTCAAAGAGCTTTGTAAAATAAACTAATTGTTGCTGATTCTCTAACTTTAAGGATAAAATGCATTTTGAAAGCACCAATTTAAAAACTTAGCAAGATTACTTCATAGCTATAAAACAGATATGGGGTATTTTAAAATACCTTCCATAAAACACAGATCTGTGGATTCTAAGCAAAATGCTTTATTAAATGTGATAATGGTACAGTGAGCTTGAAAAAAGTGCATAGTCTAATGGAATTTAACATATCCATTATTAAATCAAGACAATGTACTAATAAGTGTATGTTTATTTAGCTTCCAAATACATGTTCTTTAAGCAAAATTGCTCCATTTTGTGTTTAAACGTCAATGTTAAAAATGATTAAGCAAATTAAGTAAATGATAAGCAATTCCCCTTTGTAAAAAGAGAAGAAATATTTTAAGGGAAAATAATGAATGTAGGAGACAAAGTGTATAATGAAAAAAAAAGCATTTTTAGTTCAAAGATTCAGTTAGCTTTTCAGAAAACATCACTAAAGATGAAGGGTTTCAGAGTTGAATACATAGGATTATATATAACTGTGGTCTTGTTTAAAGTGCTAAATTGCTAAGAAATATCAAATCATAGATACCAATGTTGCAGCATTTTATTGGGAATGAGTCAATTTTATTGATTTACAAAGAAAAATGAAATCGCATTTTGAGAATCAGTATAGCGTTGGTGTTTCTTTTCTATAGTCACCTACCATTGATTTAGACTAAATTTGTAACATTGCATGAGTTAGGTAAATGGTTATCAGCATCTTGGAGAAGAACACATGAGGTGCTAGATTTTTTCCTTTCTTTCTTTCTGTTAGTTGGTTCTTCTATTTTTCATTTTTCAGTAATTTTAAATAAAAAATCAACTTTGTGTGTTGGTGGGGCTGGTGGGAAACCTAAGAAAACCATAAGAGCTATGTGTCTGTGTGTGGTGAGATTGCGAGTAGGTGGTCTAAAGGGTCATTTGACCTGGGGAAGGGGCCAATGAAAGGAAAACAGTGTGTGAATCATTCATCTCGAGCTTGTTTACACAACTGTAATTTTGTATTGCTTGTTTACTGCCACTCTGATGACAGAAACAGTTCTTCCTTGACTTAGTAGCAAGCTTCTGGACATCATGCTTGAAAAACTGTGATCACAAATGATAATATTTAATAAAATATTTTCATATATTCTGATACATTTAAGTGGAAATGATCTTTGATTATGTTAAAGTATTGACAAATTAACTCTATCAGGTAAGTATTATGGCTTTCATGTTTAATTTCTATAGAAATGACTTAAACTTGAGGAAAATAATATGTTTCTGTCATCTACTGATAAGAATTTCTGGAAAGCAGTTTTTTTTTTTTTTTTTTATGTTGTTGTGCCAGATTATTGGCTTAGTATATATTTTGAAGATCTTTTGTATGTATTTTATGCATAATCAATGTTATTTGATCTTTGGTTATTTTATTCATACTATTTCCATTGGGTTGTTATTTCCTTGTGGGCTCTGTTTTAAAAATATATATTTAAGTTGTCCTTTTGGTAAAGTTCCCAAAATTTCTGCATAATATACCTATTATTATACTTTGTGATGTAAACAATATCCAAATAAATTGTGAAAATCTATCTTTCACCCCAAAATGTCTTATTTCATTAAAAAATTTCAGTGAGTGTCTACTATGCTGAGGATGGAACACAAAATGTACACTATTCCAAGACTCCTAGAACTTATAGTGTGGCGGATACTGGTTTTGAGCAAACAAATAATTTTATAATATGACTATGGCATTCTTTGATGAGAGGACAATTTAAAATGCTTACCATTCTAACAGAAATAATTTGTTCCCAGATATTTTCTTGAAAATATCCATGTACACAGTTTAAGGTGAATGCCAAGTTTGAATGAAAGCTACTCTATATCATAAGAAAATGTGTAGTGAATACAGAAAAAAAAATAATCAGAATGTTTTATTTGCTAATTGTTAAACAGTTTGATTTAACACTTTTTTCCTGATTTAATGAGTTCTCAAACTTGAGAAATGAAATATATATTTTTAGCAGCAAAGTGGCTGGTAGAGACAGCATTTCTCAAGGCATAGGAGCTTTGTATCATTATCATGTGTCTGGGTTAGAGGAAGCATGTGTAGTTTAAAAAATTTCCATATCTCAACTGATTTTGGCATATCCTACCAATAGGCAGGAAAAATTTTCCTATCTCTCTCCTGGCCATTCTTTCCACTAATAACGAATCTGAATAACTAATTTTAAACAATTTTAGAAAAACTGTATCCTTGGTAGAGATTTCAAAGAAGTCACAATTGATTAAAGCATGTCTCTCAGTGGACCCGACATGAAAAATGTACCAAGAACTTTATAATACTGATAACACAATGCATGTAAATAATTAAAAACACTTAAATGTATAATATTTATTCATCAGGGGTAATTACTATGACTGCTGTTGTTTACAAGAATTAAAAAATGTACTTTTTCCCTGAAGTTATGCATTTTTCATGGAAAAATAATCAATAGCTGCAGTTCTTATCTGGTTCTTCAATTAGCTGCATTTTCATATATATATTATATGTAATATAAATATTCTAAAAATTATAAATGTTTTAGGAAATTGGATCAGCATTACTTCAAAGACATAATTTACTTTTTAGAAGTCAAATTTTCCAGCTCATATGGAACAAAAAATTAGGTCACATTAAAAGCAGTTTCGGTGTCTTACACAGTATTTGTCACATGCTTAAGTTAATGTGGAAAGAAAGAGCTCTATGTTGAAGGGTGGAAGAAGTGAGGAAAGAGGGAAGAAATCGGATCCAAAATCTCTCTATAGCTTACAAAATTCCAGTACCAATAAACATACAAAGGATGGAAGCCAGACTGAACCCAGAGGATTCTAACTGAATAAAGAGAGCTACTTGAAATCATAATTATTCCTTCAGTTAAAAGATCAAGCTTTACCCCCAAGGTATGAAATGATTACACTTGCATAGAACAGCTGGTGGAAATTGAATGAGGATGTTAGCAATGCTGATAACAGAGGGAAAGATGGGTGGGCAGAAAACTTCAAAGGGAAATTGACTAGTTCACGAGTGTATGTGCTTAAAGGAGTACTTCAGCATTATAATCATAATCTGAGCATTTAATTTTGTTCTTTTATATTCCATTTCTATTCCTAGATGTCCTTGCTGCTGCTGCTGCTGCTGCTGCTACTGCTAAGTCGCTTCAGTGTCCGACTCTGTGTGACCCCATAGACGGCAGCCCACCAGGCTCCACCATCCCTGGGATCCTCCAGGCAAGAACACTGGAGTGGGTTGCCATTTCCTTCTCCAATGCGTGAAAGTGAAGTCTCTCAGGATTGGAAAAACTAAACGGTTCTCTGTGAAAATGAAAGCTGCTAATTTAATTAGCTACAGTCAAATAAAAACAAAAATCAAAGATTCTATGTCTCGGCATTTTTTAACTGTTATTTTCACATATTAGCCCATTTCTATGTTAATTTCATTGATGAACAGAATATTGACTATAGCTTTTAAGTCAAGGGGTCTGTGTGACATTTACCCTGGTAAGGGGCCTGTCATGAATTTATTTAGTGTAACTATAGTGCTATTATTTTAAACTGAATTGGCTCAGACTCTTTTGTTTTCTTCACCTGATGGAGTTAAATCTGTAACCCTACTTCCTACTTCCTCTCTATCTGCCACAATAGCACCGGGCACATGGCCCAAACTGGCCAGAGTATTACATGCTTCGGTTCATAGATAAGCTTGTGAGCCATAATGAGCCAATTAGTGCAATGCTGTCAATTAAAAACAGTGCTAGATTTGTATGTTCACTTCATCATAGGAGATTCCCTATACCACTGTAACCTTTATTTGATTACCATTTAAATATAAATAAGGAGAAGACAAGACCCCAAAATAAATCAAACTTTAAAAAATTATGGAGGGAGACAAATATTCAGACCATAGCAAGGGGTTTTTGAAAGTAAATTTTCATGTTATCTTATTATTAATAAATTAATAATTTTAAATAGTTGGATTAAATAATTTAATTAATTTAAAAACAGTTTAATTCATTCATTAATAAATGAATCGGTTTTAAATCAAGTGCTTTTTGCAACCATTTTAAGATTTAGGTTACATTTCGTTTCATTGCAAATGGAAACAATTATGGTAAAAAGTGAAGTTCAGACAATAAATTAATGTATAAAAAAGCATTTTCTTTCCCATGCTGGATCACCAGTTTGGCAGGGGAGTGGCAACACAAAATAAAACAAAAACAAAATGCCAAAACTTCAGTAATTTCTTGCATATCCTTTTAGATAATATATAAGTGTTAGTCCGTTCTCTCCAACTCTTTGTGACCCCATGGACTGTAGCCCACCAGGTTCCTCTGTCCATGGATTTCTACTGGAGTGGGTAAGCAGACATTCCCTTCTCCAGCGGGTCTTCCCCGACCCAGGGATTGAACCCAGGTCTCTTGCATTGCAGGTGGATTCTTTACCATCTGTGCCACCAGGGAATATACATATTTAAATGAATACAGGAAACTGTCTGCTGCAACTATGTTTATTATGTCCAACTCTTTGCAACCTCATGGACTGTAGCCTGCAGGCTCCTCTGTCCATGGGATTATCTAGGCAAGAATACTGGAGTGGATTGCGAGGCCCTCCTCCAGGGGATCTTCCTGACCCAGGGATTGAACCCATGACTTCTATGTCTACTGCATTGGCATGTGGGTTCCTTACCACTCCTGCCACCTGGGAAGCCCAAAGAAACTGCCTGCAGTGGGTCAAACGGTGGCCCACCAAAAGATATCATCACTTCTAAATTTCAAAACTTTTGAGTGTTAACTTACTTGGGAAAAAGAACTTTGTTGATGTAATTAAATTAAACATTTGTGAGCAGACAGTCCTAGGTTGTCTGGCTGAGACCTAATCTGGTGGTAAGTATCTTTATGAGAGATACACAAACCAAAAGGAGATGTAAAAGTAGGAGCAAACAGGAGTAAAGTCACCACAAACAAGCAAGCCTGAATTGACCAGAAGATGAAAGAGATGTGCAACCAATCTCTAGAGTCTTTGGGTGAAATTGTGACCCTGCTGACACTGATTTCAAACTTCTGGCTCCTAAAACTGGGAGAGAATACATTTCTGTTGTTTTAAGCCACCAAGTTTGTGGTAATGTGTCAAGTCACTCCTAAGAATTTAATATACCTACCTTCAATTGAAATAGGAACATACTATATGCAGTGATTCTTCACTATGATTTTGTACATTGTCTTCAACTTTTTTATATCAATATATGCAAATGAACAAAATTCTATTAGTATCTGAAAAGTATTACATTATTTGTCTGTATCAAAATTCATTTAACCAGTCTTCTGTTGATGATCATCTAGGTTGTCACTCATTGATTGGTTCCACTAAGACAATTAACATTTTACTACATGTACCTATGCACACATGTAATATCTATAGTGTTGAATTCTCAAAAGTATAATTATTTTTTGAAGGTATGTGCATTTAAATATCTCTCCTTCATTCTATTAGTCTTCTTTTTTTCTCCTTCCTACCAGACCCAATCATTGTGCAACACTTTGGCCCCCTGATGGGAAGAGCCTATTCACTGGAAAAGACCCTGATACTGGGAAGGCCTGAGGGCAAGAGGAGAAGGGGGTGACAGAAGATGAGATGGTTGGATGACATCACTGATTCAATGGACATGAATTTGAGCAAGCTCCGGGAGTTAGTGAAGGACAGGAAAGCTTGGCATGCTGCAGTTCATGGGGTCTCAAAAAGTCAGACACGGCTTAGCGACTGAACAACAATCATTCCTGATGTTTTAGTAGAATGTGTATTGACAAATATGTGCATTAAATGGTTATAGATATAGACAGTGCTCAGATGGGCACATACAATGTACAGAGGAATGGTCAATTCTCACTTTAGCAAAGGCATGATAGAGACAACTCTTGATTTGAGTCTTAAAAAAAATTGCTTGCTTGTTAGGGTGTCTCAGGCAGAATGAATAGTCAGGGGGGAAAAAAGGGAAATGTGAAAGAGTAAGAAATCAGTGTACTTGAAGTAATTTTTTAAAGAGTGCAACAAGAGAGAGCCTAGAGAAGCAGGTGGGTCCAGATTGTGGAATTCTGAAAGAACCTGTGACTATTTTTCTCTATGTAATATGGAGTCTGCGAAAGATTTCATGAAAAAGAATAACATGGTCAGAGTTGAATTTTCATAAAGTCATTTTGACAGCAATGTAGAAGATGAATTTCAGGGAGTATGGGTAGGGACTGGAGGCCAAAATATCAGTTTATCAGGTTGGAGATAAATTTCTGTTTCACTTGGCACGTAGCCTCAAACTCAATATGTTCAAAATCCTGATTTTCTTTCTACCCAGTACTCTTATGGCACTCCATGTCCCAGCTAAGAGAATCCTAAATCTTTCAAACAATAGGTATAAGATAAACGATTCCTTCTACTACTCTGTCTTGTCAACTTGTCATCAAATACTACAGAATCTGTCTGAGCAATATCTTCAAATCCTGATGTCTCCTCTCCATCCTTATTTCCACTGCTTTTAGGTCAGATCCACATCCTCTCTTACAAGGCCTGTTTCAAATGCCTTTCCTCTGGTCACACCTTTCTCCACTTTCTTCACTTCACACACACTTCACTTCACCTATATTTCATTTTTCATTATCAGAAACATGTTGATGACTACCAAACCTTATCTACAAAATAAATCTGATTATGTCATTTCACAGTTTCAAACCTCCCTTGGTTTTTTGTTGTCCACAGGACTGAGTTCTGCCCTCCGCAGTCCGATTTAATTTTACCCTACTGACCTCTTCAGTACCTGTTTGAACAATTTCTCAATCCCAGCTATAGAATCTCTCATTCTTGGAGTACTGGCAACTTTGCTGTGGCTTCAAGTCATTTTGTAATCTATTTCCCTGTGCCTGAAAAAAACTATACCGTTCTTTATCTGAAAGCTCCAAATATTTTTCTTTAAAGATAGAAATTGTCAAATTCTCTTGGAGAATCATCTCACAGCCTATGACAGAGCAACTGGTTATATCCTCAGGGTGTTATGATCATATTTTGGTCTTACTTATATTATGGCACTTTCTTGGCTGGGCTATCATTTTTGTATTTTGTGTCTGTTTTCACTGATTTTCAATACTATTCTAAGGAGAGTCTAACCTATTATCCAATACATTTTAGGCACTGAATCTATGATTCTTAAACAGTTAGTCAGGATTATAACTTTACTATGAGAATATGCCTGTTATGAATTAGACAACTGCTGTTCATATAGCTGAAGTTCATAAGCGCCGTATAGTCTGTGAATAATTGAGGGAGTGGCAAGCAATTTGTTTTAAAATCGGGTTTATGTATATTGTGTGAAAAATTGTCAACTTTTATTGGATTTGCTTTGAGCTTAAATTTGCTCTTAATGTCAGCTGCTGCTGCTGCTGCTGCTAAGTCGCTTCAGTCGTGTCCGACTCTGTGCGACCCCATAGACGGCTGCCCACCAGGCTCCCCCGTCCCTGGGATTCTCCAGGCGAGAACACTGGAGTGTGTTGCCATTTCCTTCTCCAATGCATGAAAGTGAAAAGTGAAAGTGAAGTCGCTCAGTCGTGTCCGACTCAGTGACCCCCTGGACTGCAGCCTACCAGGCTCCTCCGTCCATGGGATTTTCCAGGCAAGAGTACTGGAGTGGGGTGCCATTGCCTTCTCCCTTAATGTCAGCAGAAGATCAAATACTATATACATAGTCACATACTTTATTTTGGAAGATATTTACAATCCACGTGGTACTTGAAAGAAATTCTGACTTACATATTCATGAAGTTAATGAAATACTAGTGAAACTAAAGTTCATGAAAATTTTTAAAGCCTAATATAACATTGCCTTATTTTCAACTTTATTTGAAAGACTCAATAGAAATTGGAAGAAAAAGGTAGGCACTAGAGTGAACTATTTCAAACTCACAGAGAAAAATCTAGATACCTAATGAAGCCAAAACCCACGTCCTTAACTCTGATGTAAAGTGAAAGTCACTTAATCGTGTCTGACTCTTTGCGACCCCATGGACTATACAGTCCATGAAATTCTCCAGGCCAGAATACTGGAGTGGGTAGCCTTTCCATTCTCCAGGGGATCTTCCCAACCCAGGGATCGAACTCAGGTCTCCAACATTGCAGGCTTACAAGCTGAGCCACAAGGGAAGCTTCCTTAACTCTGAAGTAACAGCTAAATTTGGGTGGTATTTTATGACTTCCCACAGCCTGATTTCTAAGAAGAGTCATTACGCTCTCAAAACATAATATGGCACTGAAATATGAATAACTTTTTTCTTGTTTAAATGATGATTACCAAATGTTTCCTGTCTTTCTGCCCATTATTCTATATCCCTAAAGACCTTTAGTAAATTTAGACAATACTATCCCAAAAGATACCTTAACAACAAGATAAATATAGTCAAAGTACACTCAAGAGGTTTAGTGTGTTCCAGTGATACCCTGACTTTCGTACTGAACTCTCTACTTTTCTGCAAACCAATGCATGTTAGGTACAGAGAACACTGTATGTAATACATTTAGCTTCCACTTTTGTTTCTGTCTCTCTCTCTTACTAGAATATAAACTCTTTGAGAGACAATTCTTCGACTCCCCCCCTCCCCGCCCCATTTTTTTCCACAGAGCCTAGTGCTTTGAAGAAAAATCACTTGAGTAAGCAAGTGAATGAATGAACAATTGTATGCTCTGGCTAGAAATCATTTTAGTTAGGAGATAATAGGATCATTGTTTACACCTATAGCCTTTGTGGAGCTTTAAACTTATACAATTCGGGGGGCCTCATTCAAGATATATAGTATATAATAGTTAATATGAAGTTGCTAGGGCCTCTCATTGGTGTGGAAGTGGTCCATGCAAATGAGGGTCTCTGAAGCCACACTTTCATTAACCATATGAGAGTTTTGTTTAGTTCTGTAATGTGTGTTGTGTGTTAGCCACTCAGTCATGTCCAACTCTTTGCGACCCCATCGACTGTAGCCCACCAGGCTCCTTTGTCCGTGGGATTCTCCAGGCAAGAACACTGGAGTGGGTTGCCATTTCCAATAGTGTACTAAAATAATGGTCTTCTCTGTAGCTGGATTTGTAATCTGTTTCAAATCTCTTTCATCTGAGCAACTCTCCTTAGGCTGGAAAGAGACCAGAGAGTTGAGATCCCAGGGTCCCATTGAGGAGACATGCCCTAAGGGGATTCTGTTTCCATTAAATGCAAGAGGACTTAATTTGAAGAATAATTTTAAACTGTATGAGAACTAGTGTGATTTTTAGGTAGATTTCTTTAGTTTATTCGTATAAGGTTAAAATTCATTTAATTATTTAAAAGATGCATTGATTATTCAAATTAATCTGAGTCAGTAATATTATGGGTAATTATGCAGATATATGGATAAAATGAGAGGGAAAGACAGATGCATAAATATATGTACAGTCAGAGTGAGCCTGGGAAAGTTGTACATGTAGGTACTCTATTAACTCAGGGGGTGAGAGTTTTTTTCATTTGTTCCCCACCCTTACACAAAATGGGCTTACCTCCATTAATTTTAGGGCAGAGCCGCTGATGTGAACTCTAAGGCCTGAGATTACATCTGGGAAGTCTGGGTTTTCTCCAGATGCTTTCATAGGAGGTCTAGCCTGCCCATTCCCCATTCTTAATTCCTGCCTTGTTTATATCCAATTTAATGACTGTCTGGCCTCTGTTCCTGGCAAAAGGGTGTTACAAATCCCAGTGGTCACTGGCGCAGGTTTTAGCCCCAGCTACAGAGAGAAGAAGAGAGGAATGGAAAGGCTGGATCTGGCTGCTACTCATGCTGTTTATATCTAAACTGCCTCATAAAGTCTGACAAGTATATAATGGTTACTTCTGTTCACGGCAGGCCTGGCTGCTGATCCCACGTCACACTAGTCTCAGGCTTCATATTTGCAGGCTCCCTTAGACTTCAGTTCTCATGGATTTACTCATCCCTTGATAAAGCGGTTCCTCTCAGAGATTAGCATATTGGATTTATTTCAGATTAGATTTGCCAATTCTTGAAAAGTGTGTTCTGACAAGCAAGTCTAAGTTAAATAAAAGGCTTAACGGCCACTTCGGTCTAATAATTTTAGTATAAACTAAGATATGTGCAAAATTTTTTACCACCATTTTATCTTCTCAGAATCTGTCCTTTCTCACTATTGTCCTTTGGTGACAATAGGATGTCATGCCTTCTAATGTGAAAATAATGATTTAAACACTCTTCACATACACATTCTGGTATCGGAGTAAAACATTTTGCATAATTAAACATGCATTTATTTTTCTAATTTTGTATCCACTATTCTGAAACTGAGTTCTCATAAGCTACTTGGCACTTAGAACTTGGCCTGGCCTTTCCTTTTTGTTGTTTTTCTGCTGTTGTCTTTTGTTTGTTTCCACTGTTTGCTAATTCTGTGGACACAGGAATGGTGCCTCAGTCAGATTTGCATTTAAGGCCCTGACACCGACAAACTCTTGGTAGTGGTGGTAGTTTAGTGGCTAAGTCGTGTCCGACTCTTGCGGCCCCGTGGACTGTAGCCTACCAGGCTCCTTGGTTCGTGGGATTCTCCAGGCAAGAATACTGGAGTGGGTTGCCATTTCCTTTTCCAGGGAATCTTCCCAACCCTGGAGTCAAACCCAGGTCTCCTGCATTGCAGGCAGATTCTTTACTGATTGAGCTACGAGGGAAGTGAAAAATGAATTATATCAAAGGTACTAATATGCTTTGGAAGATTGCCTTCTTAATGGGAAAATGCTTTTATTACTTTTATAACTCATTTACAAATATAATGATTTGAGTAGTGAGAAGCATCCCAGATTTCAAATCAGGATTTAGCAAAAAAGTACAAGATGAGCCTGGAGTTGGTAGTGTCAAAAAAGACTCAAAAATGATGGAAAACCTTCCAGAAATCTGCTTGAACGGATTCTTGCTGTCTAAATATTTTGATGATTTTATCATCAAAAATAATAATAATAATGGATTTAATCTATCAAACAAAATAGCAAATAGTAAGTCAATATAAATATCAAACAATGAATGGGTATATTGATGTCTGATGAGGAATGGGGTATGTATTGTTTCAAACTAGCTTCTCAGAAAATATGTAGTCATTACAAAGGGGTATAGAAAAACTTAACAGTAGAATGGCTTGGCTGACATAGTCTTAATCAAATGATCAAAGTAAACATGATCAATAATGGGAGAGACTGAAAGTGTGTGCCACTTTATAAGATGCATGAGAAAACCACAACATCATTTCTATGATAGTATTGCCCCAAATTCATAACCTAAATCTAATTAAATCCATATCAAAATAGAACATATCGCAAAAGTAATTAGCTTATAATCATAAAGATGTCCAGGTAAAGATGCCAAAGTCATGAAAGTCAAGTAAAGATTAAGGAGCTATCACAGACTAAAGGAAAATCAAGAAACATGACAATTAAATGCAGCATGTAAGTGTAAATTGTATTCTTTACCAAACAAGCCATTATTTGACCAATTAAGGACACGAGTGGGATTTGAGGCTTAAATGATATAAATGTATACATGTTAATCTCATGGTTTTGGTGGCATGTTATGGTTATATAGAATAATGGCCTTGTTTGTAGGAAATATAACTAAAGTATTTGAGGGTTATGGGATGGCAAAATATTCTCAAAACTATTCTTTGAACTCTTCTTCCAAGATCAGTAGAGGTTAGTAACAGTTACCAATATTAAAAAATTAAAAACTAAAAATTAATTTTAGGATTATAGTATTCCAAAGCAAAAAAAAAAAATAAATGAATGAATAAAATAAAGTCAAAGCTCAACCTTAAAAATAATGATATGAAATCAACAGTTTTTTGTTAACACCAAAGAAAACATCGTTAGAAAGTGAACATAATTTATGGCAGGGAACCACTGATTTAATTAGGACGCCCAAGGAATAATTAAATACAGAAAGATGTAACTCTATGCATAGCGTTATTTCTTCAGTATGACTGTTGCTTCTCATTCTCTTAAAGTTTTATTCTTGCTACTGTTTTTATATACTGGCATGTACTTTGTGGCATTTAAAGCACATATATTTCTCTGGAAAAGAATACTATGAAAGGCCCATAACACTGATGTTTATTGACCTCAGTAAAAATCTAGACTATAATTGGAAAATAGAAAATCCATCTGTTTCATCAGAGTGTAATAGACTTTGACTTCCAGACAGGGTAACTGAGTTATGTTGGGTATCGACACACATTACTACCCACTTGTTCATTCTCCAATTTTTATTAGGTATTTCTTTCAAAACAGTCTCTCCAGTGTGAGTTGCAGTCATTCTGTAAAAACATGATCTACTCACTCAGCTGTGAACTACCACATTTCTCTTTCAGTAAGACAATGGAAAATAAGTTATTCATTAAACATTAATATTTTTTATCAAATCATGTAAGGTAAGCCCTAAAATTTTGTGTTGGACCTACCTATTGGCGTTAAGTGCTTGTACTGATTGAAATACTAAAGTATCAAGTTGTTACTTTATCATTTCTTTTGCTTAGTGAACTTTTGGACTAATTTTCAGCCTCTTATGGAAGAGAATATTTCATGTTTTAAGATACAGCAATTGCTTTACATAATCATTACTGATGATTACCAATGTGATCTAAGTTTAGCACGCAGTTTTCAGAGATTATAGTTTTAATCATTCATGAAGAGAGAAAAGATCCTAGAAAAGATCCTGATGATTAAAACGACCACATCGTGAAAAGATATGATGACTATCTACCAAAAGACAGTCAGATTACCTATTTCCAAAATTCACCCTGCCACGCAGAGCCAAAAGAGAAGAACCTCTCCATAGGAAATGGAGGCCACAGATAGAACAACAGGGAAGTATTGCCAGTAACTATAGATATTGGGAGAAGGCCCACATCAAACTGAGTTCTCCCAGCATGCGGTTCAGGTCTCTTGCCAGTAGACTGCTGATTATAAATGGACTCAATTATTCTAGACCAAGCTAGTGGAAATGTTTTCTGCTAACAGTGCAAATGAACACTGATTTAAACAAACCCATATTAAATATAAATGTGGGTAACTAAAACACTTGAAGTGATCAGGAATGTTTTCCTGTATATTAATGATACAGGGAGTATGTAACAGGGTCCTTTATTCAAAGGCTACGAAATGAAGACAAATGTTCTTTCTTTTATATTTTACAAAAGTTTAGCAACATTGATTATTTTTTCCAAATGTGACATACCAAATAATGTAGTGTCCATATATAGTGAGTCAGCTATAAGCCAGCTGATGTTACTAATTCTATTGGTTATAGAGTCTCTGCCCTGAATTATTAATAAAGCCTTCTACTCTATTTTCTTTGCCTATAATCATCTCCTAATTTTCCATTTTTCCATTTCTACTTTCAAGAGAAGTAGAAGAAATTTTTTGACTTTCTATGTTTTCTTTTTTCAAGTTTAGTCTTTTACACTTTCTTTGAAATGTTTAAATAATGGTAGAGAAAATCATTTGGGATGACCTGGAAAGTAGCTGATCTTTACTTATGTGACAGTCATATAAATGGGAATTTGATCCTTTCTCCTTATCTATAAATATGACAACACACCACCCTACCAATCCATCCCTAGAACTCTCAGTCTGAAAACTCATTTAGAATAAGAAGGGAGAAAAAAAGAAGCAAAAAAAATAATCTTAATAAGTTATATTCCAGGTTCAGAACCACTAGAGAAGCTTAGATTAAAAAAGTTAGAATTTAGAGGTGACACTAGCCTTTTGAAGAGATGCAGAAACTTAAGTATTCTCAACTGCAGGCAAAGACCATAATCTAAAAAGTGCGATGTCAATATCAAAAACAAAAGTGAAACTTGGGGAGATCTACCAAGAAGCTACAATGAGCACCTGAATTCTCAAGATACTCAAGAAACAGACTAAAGTTATTAGAACTGGTGTGTGAAGAAAGGATGTGGATTTTTAAATTCACTTTATAGACCTAAATTTTGAAATGTGCTTTATAGAACTAAACTTAACATAGGAAAAAAAAAAAAAAAAACTACCAAAAGAGCAGTTTAGAATGGGTCACTTAAACTCTAAATTTGGATATTTTAACACATATTTTAATATGTCCCTGGCATAAGCTTCTCCCTGGATTAGGAGAGATTTTGCTACCATGAATGAAATTGAGTCTAAATACACTCAGAGAAATGGACAGCTATAGAGACAAGAAAATATGTTCATTATTATAGAGTAAATATATTATTGCAAGATGTTTTCTAATGCTCTAAAAAGTGAATAAATAGATTTAACCATTCTGATAAATAAATCCATGGAATAAATTTCTACTCTTAAGATTTATTCTTTCTATGTTCCATCTGGATTAGGTAAATTTCCAGTTTCTGTTTCCAAAAATACACCATTTCTTCTTCTTTTTTTAAAAAAAATTCCCCTAGTATATATGGATGCCAAAATTACTCCTTTTTATACAGTCTTCTTATAAGTATGTTGTATAGTCTCTTATCTTCAGTCTCCCCAGTCTCTCTGATCAGTCCTTCTCAGCCTCCTTTCCTGTCTGTTTTTCTAATTTTCTTATCCTCTAAAGTTTAATCTTGGATTCTCTTCCTTTCTATATTTTGCATTTTTTTTCTTGATGTTATCATTTACTTGGTAGCTTAGTAACCCATTTGTTCACCAATGGCTTTATCATTCTTATCACCTAATTTTCTATTACTGATCTCTCTACTGAGTTTATTAGCAATTAAGCTCCTAACCGTGTCTCTATCTTTAGTAGGATATTAGGCAGAAAACAAAACCACAGGTCCTACACGGAATTAGTTTTCTTCTTTGGAAAATTTGCTCCTTCTCAATTTTTTTCTTATATTTCCCACATCACTCAATGGCATCACTATATATTCAGTTCCATGGCAATTGATTCTAATTCCTTTCTCTTCCTGATGCTCCATGTACAATAAGTTAACATCTTGCAACTTTATCTAAATTATATCATTTTGGTTTTGTTACCATCATAGTCTCAGTCTTCATCATTTCATAGGTCTTTTCTGTTGCCCCAGAAGCACAAATGCTCTTCTACATCAGAGGCTTTGTTTCTAGGATAGTTTTAAGTTCCTCTGCTCAATGGCCTAATCTATGTATTGAAGGAATTACAGTCTAATCAAAGTCACTTGTATCTTACAACCTAAATTGAAAATGGCTATAATCCTTCATCTCATCTTCAAAAAATTTACCATTGCTCCAAGTCTACCATCTCTCATTCTTCCTCCTTTCTATTTGATAGTATTCAGAAAGAAGCCTCTCATAGGGATTCAGGAATGTCTACTTTGGTCTTCCTTTTGTTGCCTCAACACATAAGCGCTTTTTAATAATATCTACCCTTCAAGGTAGAGACTCAACTCGATGCTGTACTCTGTGCATTTGCCATCAGATGGGTGATAGAAAAATTCTAATTTCAACCTGGAAATGCGTAAGTATCTTCTCCAACTAAGTCAGATGCTTTGATATCTTGGTATCGAAGTGGCACTGCTTGTGTCCTAATTCTTACAAAATCATGAACAACAGCTTCATTTTTCTCATCAATAAATGATCAAATAACACAAAGATATACTCTTACACATGCTCCACTGAAACAAGAATGACTAAATTTTATTTTCATTTTATGATTTTCTCCACCTTGCTTTGTTTTTATTTTGTTTTACCTTCCTCCTGTTTACTGAGCTAGTCAGTCCTAAGCTTCCTTTCTGCACACTGTGTTTGTGTGATAATGTTGCTGCTGTTTAGTCACTATGTCCAACTCTTTGCAACCCCATGGACTGTAGCTTGCCAGGCTCCTCTGTCCATGGAATTTTCCAGGTAAGAATACTGGAGGGGGTTGCATTTCCTTCTCCAGGAGATCCTCCTGACCTGGGGATTGAACCCATGTCTCCTGCAGGCAGATTGTTTATCACTGAGCCATCCGGTAAGCCCTTGTAGGATAATAGCTTGTTATTATTTTAAATCTTAAGCCCATGAATGAGATTAAGTGAAGTGCTCCTAAAAGAAATAGCAAGACAAAAAGAGGTGTGGAAACAATATTTGGAGAAACTCAGTAGGTGTGGGGTGAAAAGTAAGGCTTTCCTCTTGATAGAAGAAAAAAATTATCTCTTCAGGCTATAAAGAAACAATGAAAAAGCTGCTTGTGGTTTCACAGAAGAGGAGACCCTAGCCTAGCCTTTCTCAGTGTGGCAGGGATCTGCTGAATGAAAGAGCCATGTAGTATTCCTGGGCCCTGTGAAGCACTGCCTTGATCTACTCTTGAGAAGAATTCGATTCAAAGCAGTGGGAACTTGAAGGATTAAGTGCACAGAGATGATGGGCATCTTAATGGAAAACTCTGACCCATGGAAACTGAAGACCATGGTATGACTGACCTTTTGACATTTTGAAGCGGGAGCACAAGACCAGCCAGACACCCAGGAAGAATGGAGGTTATGTTTTCTTTCAGCAATAGATGGGGATTAAATCCACACTTCCTACCAAAATTGATTCCCAAACAAAGTTAACACTAAAGATGACTGACTGTCTTATCTAGACTCACTTATCGAGTCAAAACTCACTAAAGAGACATACCAAGAAAGAAATACTACCTATTCTGTTATCAACCTATCCCTGGTTGCCCTGAGGGATGTGAAATGTGCTATATCTGCACAGCGTAGTGGTCAGGAACCCGGGCCAGAGACAAAATAATTGTCACAATCAGTGATTTCCGATACTTTCTAGTGCTGGACCCTGAAAAATTATGTAACCTATCTCTGCCTCAGTTTCTTGAATAAAAAATGATAATAATGTTACATTTTTCATACAATGACTATGATAATTAAATGAGATCATGTGTATAAAAGACCCAGAAAAGCATGTGCACAGAATGAACACCCAATATGTTGGTATTAATATTATTATCTTTCCACTGCCATCCCAGTGAACAAGCTGAGTAATAGTCTCTGTGAACAGTGTCAGCTTTTCAACCCAGGTGATGCTGTGCATGTAGGATATGCTTTCCTAAACAACCCATTTAGTTCAGGAATACAGATCCTACCTTCAGTTTAAGGGTTAGAGGTGGGAGCAAGAAGTGTTCATTTTTGTTTAAAGAAGCATGGATTTTAGAGGGGAATGAGTTGTCAGAATAATATTTTGAGATTTTAACTCATGTAGTGCCACCCCACCCCCACAAAAAGCTTTCTTCCTCTCTCTCTTCCCATTCAAACAGAGAGTAGACACACTAACTACTCCATTGTCCAAAAGACAGTGTAGGATAGGTTGCCAAATCAGTGGTAAATCCCTGTAGATACTCCTGAGAGAAATCACAAGAGAAGATTATTTAAAGCTAGAGCTTCCTAGAGAAGCTCTGAATGGAGCTTCTCAACTCCACATGGAGGAAATTTTGACCATCATGGTGAGAAAATAAGACAGAGAGAACTCAAGAACCAAAAAAGTCCAAGTGAGGCTCCATTAACTCCAATCACTAAGGAGTTCGCAAGGCCCTGGGTGGGGGGGAAGAGAAAATATCTTCATCACAGAATGTAACAATCAACTTATCAGTGAGGTAACAAGCCTTTGAAAGAAAACAGTTTTATGATATGGTTATAAAGAAGGGATTATAAAAATTTCAGGTCCCTTAGTCATTCAAAAGCATAAGGCAGTCACCATCCTGAAGAAGTTCTGTTGACAAAGGTAGTCGGCATCTCTAAAAACTTTTGGAAAAAAAAATGATCAAAGAAGACTAGGGACACTATCTTATCTGTATCTTCTCCCATATGCAGAGGGACTTTTCCCTCCAAAGCAGAAGTGACCCTGGAAATTAACACTGAAAAGGACCCCAGAAATAAAGCCCAGTGTTGTGGGGAAGAAGCTCATCCAGAACACTGAGGCTTAGCTTTCTGACAATCCCAGAGCTAAAATGAATATGATTTACATTTTTAAAAAAATGAATATTTTGGACTGAGATTCATACTTCTTTTTTAGAAAGTGAACCTTAATCCATACTTAAAAGAAAATATCTCAGAGAAAAATCTCTCCCATGAAGACAGACCACACCTCACATATTTTAGCAGAATGCTCTTTTGATATGCATAGTCTCAAACAACTGCAGTTTATTGTAGTTTGTGGTCTTTCCCTCTCATTTGCAGAACTAATGGTCTGATTAACTGATTTTCCCATAAAGAAAAAATTTGTTTTAAGAGCAGGCACAAGTCTCCTCTTACAACAAAACTAAACAAAAACCTCCTTGTAGCTTCAAAGAGAATTTTGACTTATACTTTCTTCACTAAATTTTTAGATGTGCATCATGATTACATGAAAATCAGACTCCAAAAGAAGGTTTCTTAAGTGTTAGGATTAGGAATGGGAGCCTGATCCCAAAATAATGGCAACATCATTTTGTCTTCTTGCCCCCTTTCACAGCTACTCCTGTGGTACTTGATCTGGACTATATCAGTATTTTATGGGGCTTCCCAGGTGGCACAGTGGTAAAGACTCTGCTTGCCAATGCAGAACTTAAAAGACTCAGGTTTGATCCCTGGGTCAGGAAGATCTCTGAGAGTAGGAAATGGCAACCCACTTCAGTAGTCTCCACCAAGTCATCCACAAGAATGCTCCACTCAACTTGTCCTTACGATTATCACTTCTCTAAGTTTCCTCTTCACATCCCAGTCATGCTAAACATGTTCAAACAGAACTTCAGAAGTCCTGTCTCCTCCATGTACACCTTTCTATTGCTATGCAAAGAAATAGAGGAAAACAATAGAATGGGAAAGACTAGAGATCTCTTCAAGAAAATTAGAGATACCAAGGGAACATTTCATGCAAAGATGGGCTCAATAAAGGATAGAAATTGTATGTACCTGACAGAAGCAGAAGATATTAAGAAACGGTGGTAAGAATACACAGAACTATACAAAAAAGATCTTCATGACCCAGAAAACCATGATGGTGTGATCACACACCTAGAGCCAGACATCCTGGAATACAAAGTAAAGTGGGCCTTAGGAAGCATCACTACAAACAAAGCAAGTGGAGGTGATGGAATTCCAGTTGAGCTATTTCAAACCTTAAAAGATGATGCTGGGAAAGTGCTGCACTCAATGTGCCAGCAAGTTTGGAAAACTCAGCAGTGGCAACGGGACTGGAAAAGATCAGTTTTAGTTTTCATTTAAATCCCAAAGAAAGGCAATGCCAAAGAATGTTCAAAGTACTGCACAACTGCACTCATCTCACACGCTAGCAAACTAATGCTCAAAATTTTCCAAACCAGGCTTCAACAGTATGTGAACTGTAAAACCAGATGTTCAAGCTGGTTTTAGAAAAGGCAGAGGAACCAGAGATCAAATTGCCAACATCCTTGGATCATCAAAAAAGCAAAAGAGTTCCAGAAAAACATCTATTTCTGCTGTATTGACTACGCCAAAGCCTTTGACTGTGTGGATCACAATAAACTGTGGAAAATTCTGAAAAAAAAATTAGAATACCAGATCACCTGACCTGCTACTTGAGAAATCTATATGCAAGTCAGGAAGCAACAGTTAGAACTGGACATGGACCAACAGACTGGTTCCAAATTGGAAAAGGAGTACATCAAGGCTGTATATTGTCACTGTGCTTATTTAACTTATATGCAGAGTACATCATGTGAAATGCCGATCTTGATGAAACACACGCTGGAATCAAGATTACCGGGAGAAATATCAATAACCTCAGAAATGCAGATGACAACACACTTATGGCAGAAAGTGAAGAAGAACTAAAGAGGCTCTTGATGAAGGTGAAAGAGGAGAGTGAAAAAGTTTGCTTAAAACTACACATTCAGAAAACTAAGACTATGGCATCTAGTCCCATCACTTCATGGCAAATAGATGGGGAAACAATGGAAACAGTGACAGACTTTATTTTCTTGGGCTCCAAAATCACTGCAGATGGTGATTGCAGCCATGAAATCAAAAGACACTTGCTTCTTGGAAGAAAAGCTTTGATAAACCTAGACAGCATGTTAAAAAGCAGAGACATTAGTTTGCTGACAAAGGTCCATCTCGTCAAAGCTATGGTTTTTCCAGTAGTCATGTATGGATGTGAGAGTCAGACTATAAAAAATGCTGAGCACCTAAGTATTGATGCTTTTGAACTGCTGTGTTGGAGAAGACTCTTGAGAGTCCCTTGGTGTGCAAGGAGATCAATCCAGTCAATCCTAAAGGAAATTAGTCCTGAATATTCATTGGAAGGGCTGATACTGAAGCTGAAGCCCCAATCCTTTGGTCACCTGATGAGGAAAGCTGATTCATTAGAAAAGACCCTGATGCTTGGAAAGATTGAAAGCAGGAGGACAACAGAGGGGACAACAGAGGATGAGTTGATTGGGTGTCATCACTGACTCGATGGACATGAGTGTGAGCAAGATCTGGGAGTTGGTGATGAACAGGGAAGCCTGGCGTGCTGCAGTCCATGAGATCTCAAAAAGTCAGACATGACTGAGTGACTGAGCGACTGAACTGATTCCTATGCCCTCTGCCATCTTCCCACTTTTCCATACCCACCATCACTGTTCTCTATCAGAAGGACCTCTTTTCATCCTCTAGTACTTATCCAAGACTTTCTTTACTTCCTCAGGCAAAAAGTGCTGCCTTGTCTTAGAACTTCTATAAAACTTTCCAATATCTATGTTATAACACTGCAGTGACTGTAATTATTTAAGTGTTCATCTCTTCTCAATAAACTATACACTTCTTAAGAAAAGGAACAAGACTTATTTTTCTTTAAGTCTTCAAAGCTTGCACAGTACTCAGCATAGACAGGAGTTCAATATGGATGAATAAGTGGCTGCATGAACTACTATAACTTTATAATCCACTCTCCAATTATTATTCTGAAGTACTTGCATTAATCCAAGACTTTATGTATTTTAAAGCTCTATGAGAAGAGAGTCATCATGAATGCATTAAAAGAAAGGATATGCATTTGTGTAGTTTCAGTGAAACACCTTTCATAAAAGACACTCAATATTTTATTGCATGGGGCTTCCCAGGTGGTGCAATGGAAAAGAATCTCCCTGCCAATGCAGGAGGTGCAAGAGATGAAGGCTGGATCACCTGGGTTGGGAGGATCCCCTGGAGAAGGAAATGGCAATCCACTCCAGTATTCTTGCCTAGAAAATTCCACAGACAAAGGGGCCTGGTGGGTTACAGTTCACGGGATCACAAAGAGTTGACATGATTGAGCACATACAGCACATATGTGAACACATAGAGGTATATATAAATGTTTTGCCTACCTTTAGACTAAATTGCACCATAAAAATGAAAGCATTGAAGTTGTATAGGTGATTACAAGGGTAGACTACCCCAAGTGATGTGAGAATATTTCTCTGATGATATTTTAGGTAATCTGACATTTTCAGAGTGGAAAAAAGATGTTCAGAGAGGTCTGGCCACCCTTGGAAACGGCAGCTTCATTTGTGTTATTATTAAGACAATTAGAGCACTTAAGCAATTTCTCCACTACACTCTTTTTGAAGATGTAGTTTACAATTGTGCCTCATTTCTGGAAAAACTGTCCTCTATAATAAAAGATGGGAAGATAATATTTTGTGTTCATTTATTTTTTAGGTTACTGATGTAAAGGTGGTTAACTCAAATGATTAGCAGAGGGTATGATTTATGTAGTCTGGATTACATTTAAATTGCCAACTTTAATTGGTCAGAAAAAAATATGTATGTGAAAAAGAAAAAATATATGAAGAGAGAAGCTTAATTTATATCCCTAAAAGCTAGAAGGAGAAATGTATTAAAAGGAAAAGAGCATACTGTCTTAAGACAGTGGGAAAAGAGAAAGGACTATTCAAGTAAGAGGGCAGACAGATGCTCTTAAGAGTCAGCTTTGGTTTCTGGATATTAGGAAAAATATTTTATAAGGTCTGGACTTCCTAGCTGTAATGAAGGATGATTTAGAAGGTGAAGCCAACACCAGTCATCTTCCAACTTCACACTTCAAGAGCTGCCAATGTCTATGGTTAATGAGGTGGACTTGGAGCCATGCCCTTAATTACCTTGACCCTGTGAAATCCTGTTTCTTAAAACGTTTTAAACCCATGACCCTCTAAACCTTTCTTGTACTGAGTATTAACAATAGCCAATAGGACCCTCTCTTGTTTTTCTTTATGTACTTTGAATTATAAAAACTAACATGTGTCATAGACACTTTTTCAATATATTGGTGATTTTGAAATGTGTTTTTAGTGTGGAATTTGCACCATGTGTCAGCTCTCCCTATTGAAAGTGAGATTAAAATATGAGAGCTCTACAACTTGTAGGTTAGGGTAGTCTATGTGAATTGGTATGTTACTACATGTTCTTCATGAGTGTTACTGAAGGAATTCAATAACCTCAAACTTATAGGAGGCAGAAGAGAAGGATTTAAACTAATCTTCAATTTAATTTTGTCTATAACTTGTATGTTCATTATATATATTTTTAAGTATCTTTCACTGAAATTTTTAATAAGCAAACATAATTTTTGTAGGTTTTTCTGTAGGAGGAGAGAGTATCTGTACTTTGGAATAGAGCCATAATTTCAATTTTGCAGTTCAGTGGATTTAGAAAAAAGAGAAGTGCTTTTTTTTTTTTTTTACTCAGAATGTTATGCTGTATTATCAAAAATAGGACTGAGTGTGGTACAGATTAGTTACTCTATTATTATTATTAGGAAAGTATATGAAATTGAAGGCAAGAAAATTAACTTGTATACTTGGAAATAGCAGAGAATAAACATCTTTCTTTTCAATATACTCTAGATTTTGGCTTATATACAATTGCAAGTTTCCTTTAAAAAATATAACCAATTTAAATGAGATACACCCAATAAGGGGTTAGGGTTACAAATTTTAAAATTAAATTAGATGTACTAAATGTTTCACAAACTTTCTGAACATGACTGGGCCAATTTTGAGAAGAGCCATGCTGATTGATTATTTGAGGTAGAAGCCATATAACTTCATAGTTTCAAGCAGATTCAACTAAAAAAAGAAACACAGTGCAGTAATTCTACACATTTAGTTTTGCAACTGAGAGCAATAGCCATGCTTTGAATGCTCAGTTGCTCAGTTGTATCTGACTCTATAGGACCCCGTGGACTGTAGCCTGCCAGGCTCCTCCGTCCATAGGATTTTCTAGGCAACAATATCAGGGTGAGTAGCTATTTCTTACTCCAAGGGATCTCCCTGACCCAAGGATCAAATTCGAGTCTCTTGTGTCTCCTGCACTGGCAGGCAGATTATTCATCACTGAGCCACCTGGGAAATCCATTTAAAATAATAATAATAATAAAGTCATACACTTAGGTAGTTCTTAAATGAGCAGGGGGAAAAAAGAAAAAAGACTAATTCCAACTTGCATTTCCTACTAAGATAGGAAATTTGATTTTAATTTGTTTGTTCATTGGCATTACTTAATGAGAACTCACATTTTGAAAGTATACATTTTGCTACCATTCAACATAAACTAGATTCAGGCAATTCCTAGATGTATAATTTCATTTTAAATAGTAACAAAACATTTATTGCATCATTTCAACTTGTACTTAGTACTTGGCCTGACACATCTCAGGAACCAGGAAATGTCTTTTGACCTTTCTTGGGACAAGATTTCCAAGTATGTAAGAAGTATCTGGGAAATTATTAAAATACAGATTTTTTTTCATTCTACTCTCAGTAATTATGATTCAGTACTTTTGTGGCAAGACAGAGGAATTTTCATTTTCAACTACTAAACCAAGACATTCCAATGGAGGTGATTATTTAAAATATATTTTGAGAAACTTAGTCTTTGGGGGAAATCTAGTTACCTTATTCTCTCATGCTAATATAAGAACCACATACAATACACTGTGCATGGTACTGAAGAGATGCAGTAATGAAGTAGTTACTTTGTAAAAATTCAAATATCTACTGAAATATATTGCCTAATTTCTCCTTTTAAAAAGCAATTTTGTCTTCCTGTGGAACAGCTATTTACAGGATTGGGCTCAAGATTGAAAAAATTAGTTTTATCACACCCATAGGGTAAGATTAAGAAGAATATTACATGGGCTTCCCTGTGGCTCAGATGGTAAAGAATCTGCCTGCAATGCATGAGACATGCGTTCCACCCTTGTGTCGGAAAGACCCCCTAAAGAGAAGGGAATGGCTACCCACTCCAGTATTCTTGCCTGGAAAATCCCATGGACAGAGGAGCCTGACAGGCTACAGTTTATGGGGTTGCAAAGAGTTAGACATGACTGAGGGACTAAAACAACATTTTATATATATATACATATATATATATATATATGTAATATTAAGAATATTATATATGCTCATAGTCATGCTCAGTCAGTCAGTCTTGTCCAACTCTGTGACCCTATAGACTACAGCCTGACAGGCTCCTCTGTCCATGGGGTTCTCCAGGCAAGAATACTGGAGTGGTTTGCCATGCCTTTCTCCAGAGGATCTTGCTGACCCAGGGATTGAATCCACATCATTTATGTCTCTTGCATTGGCAGGCAGATTCTTTACCCCTAGTACCACCTAGGAAGCCCATATATATAATATTACATAAAAGAAATCAACCCTGAATATTCACTGGAAGGACTGATGCTGAAGCTGAAGCTTCAATACTTTGGCCACCTGATGCAAAGAACAGACTCACTGGAAAAGACCCTGATGATGGGAAAGATTAAAGGCAAAAGGAGAAATGGGTGGCAGAGGATGATATGGTTAGAGAGCATCACCAACTCAATGGACATGAATTTGAGGAAACTCTGGGAGTTAGTGGGGACAGAGGAGCCTAGTGTGCTACAGTTCATGGGATCTCAAAGAGTCGGACATGATTGAGCAACTGAACAACAACAAAAATTATTAAATCAGTTCAGTTCAGTTCAGTCGCTCAGTTGTGTATGATTCTTTATGACCCCATGAACCACAGCATACCAGGCTTCTCTGTCCATCACCAACTCCCAGAGCCTACTCAAACTCATGTCCATCGAGTCGATGATGCCATCCAACCATCTCATCCTCTGTCATCCCATTCTCCTCCCGCCTTCAATCTTTCCCAGAATCAGGGCCTTTTCCAATGAGTCAGTTCATAGCATCAGGTGGCCAAAACATGGGCGTTTCAGCCCCAGAATCAGTCTTTCCAATGGATATTCAGGACTGATTTCCTTTAGGATGGACTGGTTGGATCTCCTGGCAGTCCAAGGGACGCTCAAGAGTCTTCTCCAACACCACAGTTCAAAAGTATCAATTCTTCGGCACTCAGCTTTCTTCACATTCCAACTCTCACATCCACACATGACTACTGGAAAAACCACAGCCTTGACTAGATGGACCTTTGTTGGCAAAGTAATGTTTCTGCTTTTTAATATGCTGTCTAGGTTGGTCATAACTTTCCTTCAAAGGAGTAAGCGTCTTTTAATTTCATGGCTGCAATCACCATCTGCAGTGATTTTGGAGCCCAAAAAAATAAAGTCTGACATTGTTTCCACTTTTTCCCAATTATTTGCCATGAAGTGATGGGACTGGATGTCATGATCTTAGTTTTCTGAATGCTGAGCTTTAAGCCTGCTTTTTTACTCTCCTCTTTCACTTTCATCAAGAGGCTATTTAGTTCTTCACTTTCTGCCATAAGGGTGGTGTCATCTGCATATCTGAGGTTATTAATATGTCAATATTATTACACAGTAGAAGAAAAAATATATAGTAGAAGTAAATTTGTCTTAATGTTCCTGAATACCTTTTTTTGCGGGGGCGGGGGGCGTTGCTATGTTGTGCGGCATGTGGGATCTTAGTTACCCAACCAGAGGAAGGAATCAAACTGGTGCCCACTGCATTGGAAGCACAGAATCTTACCCACGGGTGTGCAAGGGAAGTCCCACTGAATGTGTTTTTTATTCAAACCATTCACCCTGCTCTTTCATACAGGTAGTCCTATCTAAGTGTCTAACTGCCTTTGCTATTAATTCAGCTCTTCAGGGGATAAAATTTCTACTGTTTAACTTATTAACTAATAAGGCCAGGACAACCATCAATCATATAGACTCTAGAATAAGGTGGAATGGATGGAATCCATTAAATTTTAGTCAGGGATGAAGATCTGTTCTGGTGTCTACCAGATGAAGACCAGCACTTTGGTATTCCAATTATGCTAGTATGCCTAAGGTTGAGAAACTTTTTGTTCTTTTTCTGTTTAGTTTCCTATGAATCAGTGTTTTTGTTTCTTTGTCAAAATGAATTTCACTTATAAATCATATTGTTTCCACTAAACCTTTGCATTTTGATAGATACATTCTTAGAACAAACAAACAAAATAAACCTTAAATTAAGGAAGGTGCTTTACTTGTCAAAATTTTTAATACTGTGATCTGCTGACTGGAAGACCTGTTAGTATAGATGATATTGTTAGGTTTTTCTCTAGGAATTACTTATTTACTGAAAGAAATCACCTGTTTTATTCCAGAAAATGTATTAGAGATACAAATGCAGCTATCAACAATTTTGTATAAATAATTTTGCATAAATAAAAACTTTTATAAAGAAAATATATCTTTACCTAGTTGATCTGCCTGATCTGATGAGCAGGTATCATTTTGTGGGGTGGAGGAAAGAAATGAAAGGACAGTTTTATCTCCATGTTGTACCAACCACTACAGAGACAAAGGCAAGAAAATATTTTATTTCAAGTGTACGTATCCTTAGATTAGAAGATGTGCCAAGGTCTCCCTTTTTCCTCCACCTATAGCCTACATATTGTTGTTATTATTTAGTCACTAGTGTGTCTGTGTTAGTCACTAAGTTGGATCCAACTCTTTTGCAACCCTATGGACTGTAGCCCGTCAGGCTGCTCTGTCCATGAGATTTCCTAGGCAAGAATATTGGAGTAGGTTCCCATTTCCTTCTCCAGGGCATCTTCCCAACCCAGGGATTGAACCCACATCTCATGCTAGGCTTCAACAGTATGTGAACCGAGGAGTTCCAGACTTTCAAGCTGGATTGAGAAAAGACAGAGGAACCAAAGATCAAATTGCCAACATTCACTGGATCATAAAAAAAGCAAGAGAATTCCAGAGAAACATCTACTTCTACTTCACTGACTACGCTAAAGCCTCTGACTGTGTGGATCACGACAAACTGTGGGTATTACAGCACGGTGACCTTTAAAGAGCAAATACCTCCTTCTGTACCACAGGGTGCCAACTCTCTTTCCCCTAAAAAAATGCAGTATAAAATCCTAATGTCTCAGAGGGTAGAAAATGCAGCCATACAAAACAGAACATGATGGATGTGAAACATGATATTTATTTGTAAAACAAAAGTCATAGTGCTTTTTGCTCTTTTAACTGGCAAGTATTTTCTATTTTTTTTTTCAGAATAAAAGCAAAACCAACAAAATGCAAATATTTCTATATTTTCTCAGAATAAAAACAAAACATCTTTTCATCCACCATGGAGTTATCTATTATATCAGGATGTGCTCTTAACATGCAGACATCATGTTGACACAATGGTGAAGGAATTTAAAAGCTGTGCTGAGACAAAATATGGGACTCTCCCACCTCCCATGGAATAAGGAGGGAGGAGAAAGCAAGGAGAAGGTGTGGTCACCAGGAAAGTGTTCTGGGAATTAATCATATCCAGAAATCATCTCTGTGCCTCTTTTCTATCATCAATCAATTTTCCATTTATATAAGATTTTCTTAACTATATAAGTTAAAATATTAGTTTGCTTTACAGAAGATTTTTATTAATAATAATTAATGGTGAGAAAAAATTAGGGGCAATGAAGACATGTTAAATAAATTATAGTAGAACATATAATGCTCACATTTATTTTTATATCTCTAGATGTAATTACATATACATGTATGTGTGGGGAGAGAGAGAGACTAGGTAGATACTCAAGGTAAAATTTGCAAATTTTAGGAAATAGTTCACAAATCTTAAGTAAAATGTAAAAAGTAGAAGAGGGCCATAGCTTTCCTGAGTTTCAGATATCAGTTAATATAGAGTTTGCATCTGAAAATGTACAGTTCAGCTATTTTTTTTTTAAATGTCTTCTCTTTCATATATCCAAACTAGCATCTGCTGCAAAATGAGCCTGTGACTTAGTGAGATTTTAAATCATCCAAAGGTGGAAATATCAGATAACTTTCTAGGTGTAGGGATTTTTCTAACTAAGAGAAGTAACTGCCTTGCTGCACTAATGATAGATATGTTGACTTATTTGCTACCAACCAACATGTAGTTAATAATTGGAGTAGAAAGATTATTGAAAGTGGAGTTAATTTTAAATGATAACTACTAACAAAATTGCTCATTTATATGCAGCTAATAACATTAATTAAATTATTATCTTTCAGGTTGAACTATGCTAGCACAAAAACAAAGTAAACATTTTATCACTCACATGTTTTAGTTAGTATAAGACAATTTCAATAAGAATTACTATCTGTGATATTACACCTATAGTCATACCTGCAAATTTTCAAATGTAATTCTAACTATCTTGCCTGAGTACACACTAGTATTTTTTTTTTAACACTTTAAATATTCTATGCCAGGTACTAGTACTACTTTTCCAGAAAAGTGTTACTTTCTGCAAACTAAGTCACTCAGTCACATCTGACTCTGTGACCCTACGGACTATAGGCTCCTCTGTCTGTGGGATTCTCCAGGCAAGAATACTGGAGTGGGTTGCCATTTCCTCGTCCAGGGGATCTTCCCAACTTGGGGATCAAACCCATGTCTCATGTCTCCTGTATTGGCAGGTGGGTTCTTTTACCATTAGCACTACCTAGGAAACCCATGTTATTTATTGTTAGTATTACAGTAAATCCATCACTAGTGTGAGAGATTCAATTTTAATACCAAAATACTTTTTAAAATAATAACTGCAGAGTTGCCTGTTGATCCAGTATTTTCCCTTCAGGTTCTTCAGCACTCGTCTTTTCTCATCTCCCACCTCCCACACACATAAGTTAGGCCATTTTCTTCCTGATCCTGGTTGTCTGACACAATAGCAAGCTTCTTCAGCAGATTTAGAAACTTTAATGCTGGATGAATGACTTTGATATCCGCTAATTAAACTACTCTGGGCTTTGATAGACCCAGAGATCTTTTATTATGTTACTTTATCAGTTTTGAAGAAGCACATTGTTTCAGTTTCCTGTTAAGGCCTTTTCATTTGAATGAAATCTAACTGTATAAGATTTGTATTTAAGTTAAAAGCCTCTTTCTTAAATATATATTAAAAGAACAATTTTCTTCATTTTCAGGATTGTGCTCTGTCTGCATTTATATCATTAATAGTCTGGATTCTGGAACCAGACTTACTGACTGGATTTGAATATCACTTTATCACTTTTTAATCTGTGTGATCATGGGAAAATTACTTAAATTCTGATGCCTCAGTTTCCTCATTTGTGAAAATGAGGATAGTAGTAATTTGCCACAGTAGGTAATTAAAATATTTTGTGGGGCTGATTCGTTAAAATATGTGATGCTTTCAGAAGAGTGCTGCTGCTGCTGCTAAGTTGCTTCAGTTGTGTCCAACTCTGTATGACCCCATAGCAGCCCACCAGGCTCCCCCGTCCCTGGGATTCTCCAGGCAAGAACACTGGAGTGGGTTGCCATTTCCTTCTCCAATGCATGAAAGTGAAAAGTGAAAGTGAAGTCACTCAGTCGTGTCCCACTCTTAGCGACCCCATGGATTGCAGCCTACCAGGCTCCTCCATCCATGGGATTTTCCAGGCAAGAGTACTGGAGTGGGGTGCCATTGCCTTCTCCATTTACAAGAGTGCCTGGTATATAATTATGTTTAATAAGAATATTAAAATATTGTATAAAGGTTGAATAGTGTAATACTATTGATCACCTCATTTCTGTTCAAAATAAAAAATTTTGAAATCTTAATACCATCTTTCAATTCTCAGTATACAAAGAGAAAAGATTGGTATTCATTATTTATGACTATAAAGTCAATTTTTATCATTTTAGTTACCAATTTAATACAAAATCGGTAGAATTGACTTAGAATGACTTTAAAGCCTGAAACACTAAATCACACATTTCAGACACATTTGTAGCTTCTTGTAACAGTAAAATACTGATTTCTGAAAAAAACATGGGTGAAGTCATTATCAGTGTGAATGAAAGGCCAAGTTTTGGTTTAAAAAATAACGAAACAAACTAAAAATCCATGGTTCAACTTAGTGTCCCTACATTTAAATACTGCTCTGTGATTATGTCATCTTTTAGGAGGTTGAGTAGTTTAAAAATGTGCAATATAAGACTTTTTCTATGGCTTCATAGACGCAGGGAGCCACTTATCAAATCCAGAAATCTCAGCAGCCTGTAGGGCAGTTTCAAATTTCTCTTGAAAATAAATCAGAAACCCATAGGAAAGAACCACTAGAGGTCATTCAATCTAACTTTTCACTGTCCACACACATACATTTAGATTATGTCCAATTTGAAGCACTTACTGAATAACAGGGTTTACAAAAGGTATTCAATTGTTCTTCCCTGCTCAAGTATAACTTATTCATTTCAGTTACCTCTACACAGAATGTGTGGAGTACCAACATTAATGTATAAGGAAAAAAGGTGTCATTTTGAATTAGTCGAATTCATTCTGATATGCAGGTTTTACTTAATACAAGTGAAAACTGCAAACTCACCCCCAAGTCAATAATTGATATATAATACAATATTATAGTTATATAATACTATTGATATATAATACAATATTATAGATCAGACAATGTGATAGAAGTTTTGCAGACCTTACAACAACGCTATAATTATTATTTCTTTTGCGTGAGTGTGTGTGTGTGTGTGTGTGTATGCTCAGTTGTGTCCAACCCTTTGCGACCCCATGGACTGTGGTCTGCCAAGCTCCTCTGTCCATGAAATTTTCCAGGCAAGAAATACCATTTCTTGCTCCAGGGGATCTTTCTGACCCAGGGATTGAACCTGCGATTCCTGCATTGGCAGGTGGAATCTTTACCACTACCACCACCTGGGAAACCCTATCTCCTTTATATAATAGGTGACGACATTGGGGATCAAGAAGGCAAGTGATTTGACTACATCCATATAACAGATTCTAGAGGAAGGTATGGCAACCCACTCCAGTATTCTTGCTTAGAGAATCCCATGGACATAGGAGCCTGGAGGGCTACAGTCCATAGGGTCACAAAGAGTCGGACACGACTGAAGCGATGGAGCACACATGCATGCATATAACAACAGATTAAGGGAAGGAACAGTGACAAGCAAAAACTTGGATCTACAACTCAAAAGTTCTTATTTAGCAATACTACCTTTTGCAAATTACATCCCAAGTATGCTATCAAGATATGTTTCTACATTTACATTTAGATTTATGCTGCAAGATATTTTCATTTGTAGTTAAACATTAAAATTTCCCAAATTTCATATTTTTCTTTTTGATATTAAAAAAGACTCATTTCCCCCTCTATCTTAAACTTAATGTAGTAATAATATTTATTAAGTGTGTACTACAAACCAGGTACTATGATCAAGTTTTTCAAACATTATGCTTAATCTTTGCAACAGCACTGTCAAGTACTACTATTTCAATTCAAAAGATGAAGAAATATGTTTTAGGTAGTTAAGTAAATTGCAGAATTGGTGAATGGTAAGAACCACATCAAAATCATTGCAGATGGTGATTGCAGCCATGAAATTAAAAGACGCTTGCTCCTTGTAAGGAAAGCTATGACCAATCTAGATAGCATACCAAAAAGCAGAGACATTACTTTGCCAACAAAGGTCTGTCTAGTCAAGGCTATGGTTTTTCCAGTGGTCATGTATGGATGTGAGAGTTGGACTGTGAAGAAAGCTGAGCACTGAAGAATTGATGCTTTTGAAATGTGGTGTTGGAGAAGACTCTTGAGAGTCCCTTGGACTGCCAGGAGATCCAATCAGTCCATCCTAAAGGAGATCAGTCCTGGGTGTTCATTGGAAGGACTGATGTTGAAGCTGAAACTCCAATACTTTGGCCACCTGATGCAAAGAGCTGACTCATTTGAAAAGACCCTGATGCTGGGAAAGATTGAGGGCAGGAGGAGAAGGGGATGACAGAGGATGAGATGGTTGAATGGCATTACCGACTCAATGGACATGAGTTTTGGTAGACTCCGGGAGTTGGTGATGGACAGGGAGGCCTGGTGTGCTGCGGTTCATGGCGTCGCAAAGAGTTGGACACGACTTAGTGACTGAACTGAACTGAAGAACCACATCAGTCAAGTCCAAATTCCATATGCTCAAACATTCTCTTAAACATCTGAAAAAATAAGAAAGGTGTCGACTTAAAAAATTACACTACGTGAGAGTTGCAAATTAAGTTTTATTTGGGGTGATATGAGGACTGCATGCCGGGAGATAGCACCTCAGATAGCTCTGAGAAACTGCTCCAAAGAAGTAGCAAGGGAGGACAGTATATATATATATATATATATATATATATATATATATGTATATATGTATATATATGATTTTGGTAAAGGAGGGGTACATACAATCAAGCACGTTTAATTTCTAGAAAGTTTCTGCTGGTCTCGTGAAGCTTCTGCTGGTCACAGGACACAGTCATCACCATGAAAGATTTTAGTGTTTTTCTAGATATGACGAGACACAAGAATTGGGCTTATAAAATCAGCTCCTAGGAATATCTCACTATCTGAAAGCCTGTCCTGCCAGCTGCCCAGAGAATAGAGTGTCTCATTTCTGCTCTCTCCCCTGAACTGCCTCAGGGGGTGTTGGAGGTCAGCAGGTCCAGCAGAGTATGCTTTAATCCTTGTAGAGGTAGATGGCAAGCACATATGGCAAGTGTCAATTTGTGGTTGGCAATGGAAAGGAAGTTTTAGAAGGGAAAAATGTGATGGGGTAGTCTGTAGACAAGTGAATGAGCTAGAAGGTCTGAAATATATATTTTAAAATATATTTTCAAATAGCTCCCAAAGATCAAAAACAAGATAGAAGACATTTTTTAAAAGTAATATAACAACAGAAACAGATTTAAGTAGAATAACTAACTAAATTAAAAAGAGAAACAAAGGAGGAAAACTGAAATATTGGAAACTCTTAATACAAGGAATAACATTTTAGAGATTAAGGCACAAGATGGGACAATACGGAAATGAAAAGAGCAGAAGCTTTAATAGGGGCACACACTTTCTACATGAAGGTAATTAAGATGCTGGAAGACCTTAAGGCTGCCATGAGGAGAGTCCAGTGTAATCCAAGAAACAAAGGAAAAAACAGAGAACATGTCAGTGGTTTCATATTTCTTTTGGCAACAAGAAGCTTCAGAATTACATCTGTTTTTCCGTTTCCATTTACTTCTAGTACTGCTGGGTTTGAAACTCCAAACCACCAGTAAATTCTATCCTATGCCTTGGTAATCCTGCATAAACCATAGAAAAGTGGGGGGTATGATTATTTGAAAATACAGTCGTTCTGTCCTGTTCTCCAAAATTGAGAAATTTGTGTTATTAGGATTTCATCATTTGGAATGGTACAATCCATCACTTTTTCTCATTTGAGGTAGGTGAAGGAGAAATGGGGATACAGGAGCCAAAGGCAACAACATTGACTTCAATGCAAGAAACGTTTAAGCTGAAATTGGTTATTTTCTATGAGTGTATATATTTGCACCTGGGAGTCTTAGGTGATAAAATTGGCAAGTAGAACTACGACTTCTAGAAAAAATCCTGGGGCTGTACTTCACAGCACAAAATGGGCACTGGGACAATAACACCTGCATTTCAGTCTGTTTTTGAATATCTTTGGGTCAGGAAATAGTATTTTTGGCCACAGCATTTTCAACATTCTCTTAGATGGCTGTGAAAATCTTATGCAAGGAATGTATTCTACTCCAGAAGTCAAAATAAATTAGAAAGCTCTTCTTTCATAAACTTCATGCATTTAATGCAACTGGTTCTCACTACCTCTGTGACTTCAGGCAAGTCATTGTCCAAGGTCCTCTCTACTTTCAACCTATGGACGTCTTGTTTAAGACAAGACAATTTGTAAGTTTGCTTTAAGTTTTGATTATTAGATTTCCTTAACAATCAGTTCAGTTCAGTTCAGGCACTCAGTCGTGTCTGACTGTGACCCCATGGACTGCATGCAGCACGTCAGGCTTCCTTGTCCATCACCAACTCCCAGAGCTTGCTCAAACTCATGTCCATCAAGTCAGTGATGCCATCCAACCATCTCATCCTCTGTCATCCCCTTCTCCTCCTGCCTTCAATCTTTCCCAGCATCAGGGTCTTCTCCAGTGAGTCAGTTCTTTGTATCAGGTGACCAAAGTATTGGAGCTTCAGCTTCAGCATCAGTCCTTCCAATGAATACTCAGGACTGATTTCCTTTAGGATTGACTGGTTGGATCTCTTTGCAGTCCAAGGCACTCTCAAAGTCTTCTCCAACACCACAGTTCAAAAATGTCAATCAATACCACAATCAATCAACACCACAGTCAAAAGCATCAATCAATAAAAAACAAAAAAATGATGCTTTTAGTTACAGTACCATGACTGAAATGAACTGTCACGCAATAGACATTAAATGTGGGCTACAGTCCATGGGGTCACAAAGAGTTGGACACGGCTGAGTGACTAACACCACCACCACATTTCTAATACCTGTATCGTTTAAAGGATAGATGGGCTTCAACCATTTAATAACTAGGTGTATGTCAGCTATGTGTTAAACAGTTCATTATATTCTTAAATGGTGACTGAAAGACCAAGTTGTTAAGGATATGCTTGTATTCCTGCTACTGAATTCAGGATGCCTCCAATATTGGTTTCACGCCTTGGCCAAGGATTTAGAGACCCAAGTGCTGCTCCCCTTTCTCTTTTCTTTCTTAGTAGCCTTTATTCTCAGAGGATAGAGGGGCATGATGCTTACCACATTCAAATGTTTAATAGCACTCTGGAGTTTCCTTGCAATTTACACTTTAGAAAGCATAGCACTCTTGTAAATTTTAGAACTTACAAGTGTCCCTTTCCCCACAGGAGTCACTAATCTCACAGGAAGCCAAGCAGGGGTGCAGGGGGCGGGTGGAATCTCACACAGTTTGGAGATTTACAAGTCTGTGGTGAAGTCTGGGGTGTAAATTGCTGGGAAACCCAAGAGTATATTTAAATATTTAAAGCTAAGGGACACCTAGGTGTTCCTTCTGTTTGAAACTAATTAGACCAGGAGTTAGAAGGGGGAGTAGGAAGATGCCTGGCCTGATCCCAAGATTTAAGTACTCTGCCAAAAAGAAGTGGGCTGCCCAAGTCCCATTTTGTATCAAGCATTAAAGTTAAAGGGCCAGAAGATTCTCAGATAAGATAGAATATCTGAGAAGTTCAGGCAGAAAGTTTTTACCTGCGTGACTAAGCATAGGTACATAGTTGCTCAGTCATGTCCGATTCTTTATGATCCCATGGACTGTAGACCTTGGGGCTTCTTGGTCCAAGGCATTCTCTAGGCAAGATATTGGAGTGGGTAGTTATTCCCTTCTCCAGGGGATCTTCCTGATCCAGGGATCAAATCCAGGTCTCCTGTATTGCAGGCAGATTCTTTACTGTCTGAGCTATCAGGGAATATGGATGATTAATAAGAACAAGGGTCTTGCTTCTAGAATTTAAAAATCTTTAATACTTAAGTACTGGGACTGCGGCTTCCATAAACTATTGTGGGAGCCATATAAATTTATCATCTATATTGGGACACTATTGAGAATAAATGGGGTTACATTAATAATTATGCTGGGGCATCAAAATTATTATGACTAGTAATAGTTATGCCAGCAATAAACTGGGACTGCTCACTGAACATTGAGACATAATAAGGTTACCTTATTAGTTTACACTTAGAAAGAAACCGAAAGAACATTTATCAGTTATGTTTTCTCTCTTCTAAGATAATAAATGATTAAGTATTTTAGAATCTGATATTAGGGGTTTCACTGGTCATTTTTCAGACATTAAAAAATCTGCCTGCAATAAAGGAAACCTGGGTTCAATCTCTGGGTTGGGAAGATCCTTGGAGAAGGAAATGGCTACCCATTCCAGTATTTCATGGAGAATTCCATGGACAGAGGAGCCTGGTGGACTATCGTCCATGGGGTCAGACATGACTGAGCAACTAACACTTTCACTTTCACTTTTCATTAGACATTTACAATATACTGAATTTTACAGCATAACCATCTAGGGCTTTAACATCCTCCATTTTTATTTCCTGTTAACTGAGAATATCCTATTGGGCATTTCAGAGTAGTTTCCTTCCCTTTTAACCTACTGGTAATAGAATGCTGCCTGAGGGTCATTTTGACATGCAACCCAATCAGAATCACTGAATCAGTGACTTTGGGCAAAAGTTTCAACTCCACAGTATTGCACTGTCCAGAAATTAAGAGCATTTGGAAGTGAGGCAGCAGGTAGATGCCCCCCACTCCCTGCTCCCACCCCAGGGTAAAGCAATTGGAGATTCATTCCCTGGATCAAAGCTCCAAGATGGAAATAGGAAAATTAAGGGAGGAGGCAGGGCCCTGACCAGACCACATATTTCTCATTCTTGATGTCAAGAGACCTCCCTGACCACACATGCACAGAAAGGCTCCTTGAGGTCAAAAGAGAGTGATGTCAAGGGATATTCTACCCATAGCCTTTGCAGAGAATCCATCTTGGCTAAGAGATGTGTGTGTATGCATGGTAGGATCCTGAGATATACCAATTATGGACTGTGAACTAGTCAAATCAAAATGATTAACCAGAGGAAACCCGGAAGACATGCCCCATAAAAGTAATTCAAATTGCCATGAGGGCACAACTCAGGGACTCTCCCTTTGAGTCTACCCATGTGTCTATCCACACTTACTGTACTCTTTTTCTTCCTAATCAATACTTTACTTGCGTCACTACTTTCCATCTTTGTTGAATTTGTCTGCAAAGCCGAAGGGCCAGGGCCCTTTTCACTGACCACTAATCTAGTGCTTAGGATTTGGTGCTCTCACCACCAAGACCCAGCCTCAATCTCTGGCTGAGAGGTCAAGCTCTGATCCAAGCCATTGCAGGCCAAGGCCACCCAAGATTAGTAGCAAACAGTCCTAGGTTTGAACCTCATCTTTTTCACATAACAGCTATGTGATCTGTGCAAATTATTGTTTCCTCATCTATAAAATCTAAATGATGATAATATCACCTATTTCTGAAGACTGTTGTATCAAATATATTAGAATAAATAAAACACTCAGCAGTGTGCCTATCTCCAAGCTAATGATCAATGAAGGCAGATATTGCTATTTTGTATTTATTTTTTAATGACATTTAAAAAAATCTCTATCAATATTATTCATAATTCTAGTTTAAAAAATTAACCCAAACTAATAAGCATAATCCAGTGGTCATGTATGGATGTGAGAGGTGGACTGTGAAGAAAGCTGAGTGCCGAAAAATGGATGCTTTTGAACTGTGGTGTTGGAGAAGACTCTTGAGAGTCCCTTGGACTGCAAGGAGATCCAACCAGTCCATCCTAAAGGAGATCAGTCCTGGGTGTTCATTGGAAGGACTGATGCTGAAGCTGAAACTCCAGTACTTTGGCCACCTCATGCGAAGAGTTGACTCATTGGAAAAGACCCTGATGCTGGGAGGGATTGGGGACAGGAGGAGAAGGGGACGACAGAGGATGAGATGGCTGGATGGCATTACCGACTCGATGGGCATGAGTTTGAGTAAACTCCGGGAGTTGGTGATGGACAGGGAGTCCTGGCGTGCTGCTATTCATGGGATTGTAAAGAGTCAGACACGACTGAGCAAATGAATTGAACTGAATAAGCATACACTGAAAAATAGTCTTCAGATCATACCTGCCTTATCCTAGATTCACCTGCCTCTAATGCTTTTGCTGTTTCTTCTTGTATGTCATTTGTGACTTCTAAATAATGTGCTTCTATTTCTATCTTGATTTGTCAGTTTCAGACATTTTCTTATTACCTGTTTTCAGTCCTATAACTTGCCTTATGATCTTCTAGTTCTTTCATCCCATATTTTCTGTCATTGTGTATCCTGAATTAGCTTGCCCCTCACTGGTATGGTGGTATTTAGTCACTAAATCATGTCCGACTCTTGTGACCCATGGACTATAGCCCACCAGGCTCCCCTATCCATTGGATTTCCCAGGCAAGAATCCTGGAGTGGGTTGCCACTTCCTTCTCTAAAGAATCTTCCTGATCTAGGGATTGAACCTGCATCTCCTGCATTGCAGGTGGATTCTTTACTGTCTGAGCCACTAGGCAAGCTCTCAATGGTATACTTCATTGTGTATGTTATACTGATACTCAGTTATTTTCTATTATTTTCATTTACATATATATGCATATATTGCTGCTAAGTCTCTTCAGTCATGTCCAACTCTGTGAGACCCTATAGATGGCAGCCCACCAGGCTTCCCCGTCCCTGGGATTCTCCAGGCAAGAACACTGGAGTGGGTTGCCATTTCCTTCTCCAATGCGTGAAAGTGAAAAGTGAAAGTGAAGTCGCTCAGTCGTGTCTGACTCTTCGTGACCCCATGGACTGCAGCCCACCAGGCTCCTCCATCCATGGGATTTTCCAGGCAAGAGTACTGGAGTGGGGTGCCATTGCCATATATTTACTATCATTTAATTGGGGTCATGAAGAACAGGAAACAGTGCATGTGTTCAATTCCACCATGCTTAACTAAGAATAACTGTATTCATATTTTCATCATTCTTATCTAATAACTTTCTTATTTCCACATATATGGTATATATCAGTTAATATTATATACGGGTTGGCCAAAAAGTTCATTCAGGTTTTTCCATAAGATGTTACAAAAACCTGAACAACCTTTTTGGCCAGCTCAGTATGTTTCACATTCTCATTTAAAAATGGCATTCTGCATATTGACATCAGCAAAGCAAGTTATATTTGTGACTATTCTGTGTTCCTCACTTCCACCTTTTTAACTATTCTTTTTTTTCACAAGTTTTAAAAAATGCCTTCTTTCTACAGTAGGTTAAACAGTGTGACACCTCTCTCTCAATTCATATCTTACAGGAAATTAAGAATGCTATTTTATTCAGAAATGGGGTTGTTACATATATAATTACTGTAAAGACAGAGATGAGAGCACAGTGGATTAGGGTGGGTCCTAAATCCAGAGAGAGCATCCTTATAGGAGACAGAAAGGATACACAGAGGCCACAGGAAGAAGGCCAGGCTAAAACCGAGGCAGAGACTGGAATCATGTTACTACAACCCAAAGAAGCCTGGCTAGAGCCACCAGAAGCTGGGAAAGGAAGAAAAGGATTCTCTCCTACAACTTTCAGAAGGAGTGTAGCCCTGATGACACCTTGATTTTGGACTTATGACCTTCAGAACTGTGAGAGAATCAATTTCTGTTTTTAAAAGTCACCAAGTTTGTCACAGCAGTTCTAGGAAAGTAATATGCTCTCCAATGTATAAACATAGCTTTAGTTCGAATACCACTCATCTCACACTGGAACCTCTCATTCAACCTTCTCTCCATTAAATTTTCCTCCCCAGTGACTTTTCTGTGCTGTTTTCAGTGGCATTGGTTTTACCTATCTTTTCTGTCTTTTATTTTGACCAGGTTAACCACATTTACGTTGCCCTCCTCTTTTGTTAGAGGTCACTTAAAATTGCCTTAGACTAAGACACTTACTCAAAATTACTCTGGGTCTGGATCCCTTCTTGGAAAGAAAATGTCATTTTTCTACTAATTATGCATCTCTTAAAAGTTTTTGATGCATCAAGAAGTTGACCCAAATTACTAATGACTGGATGGTATACATCAAGTCTAAACATGAATTGCTTATCATATCATAAAAGTTATATCTAGCTTACTTTTACCCAAAGGACAAATACTTGTATATATTTCAATTTTAATGTCCCTGGTTACTTTATATGTTAGATTATTAGTGTTACAATATCCAGATTGTAAATAGCTAGAATAAAATTACCAACTTCACCTTTTAAATTCTTTATAATGACCTAATAATAAATTATATCATGAATTGTTTTGCAGGTGCTAATAAAATGTTGAAAAATTATGTATAATTTTTCTGATAAACCTCATGTTTTTTTCTTTGTGACAGCACAGACCATAACTAATAGCACTAGAATAATTAAAGTAAGCAATTATAAATCAGTTTAACAAAAATATGTCATGCAAATGTTGAGAAATAACTCTTCTCTAGATAAAACAAAATCATGTGTATTTCAAAACTTTATTTTAGTGAAACAAAAAGATATTTCATGTTACTAATAAAGTTTATACTAGATTATTTGTTAATAGGTGGAGCTAGAAATAACTAGAACCACATTTTTTAATTATTAAATTAATTTCAGTGAAAAAGTAAGAATTCCCAGTGTTGTTTGTGATAATATTAAAACAGTAAGATATGAATTTTTGTATAACTGAGCATTTTTATAGAGCAAAATACTTTATATTACACAAAAAACAATGATTTTTATAATTTCTGTATTATATAGGTTTTAAACTTCTTTTGTTGAGAAAATATCTATTTTAAAAATTAAATTTGCAGCCTTTATGACCCACACTGTCCAAATCAAACAATATAAATAAATCAGAAATCTTACACTTATCCATATTTTACTGATAAATTCTATCTAAAATTCTGGAACTCATCTCGCTGTGGAAATTTTGAAATGCAGCATTTAACAATTGGGCATCTTATACTTAAAAGAAGATAGGTAGAAAAGGTAAAAATCCTATTAAACTATGAATCCTAAACAGCATGTTAAAAAGCAGAGACACCACTTTGTTGACAAAGATCCATACAGTCAAAGCTATGGTTTTTCCAGTAGTCATGCAGAGACATGAGAGCTGGACCATAAAGAAGTCTGAGTGTGGAAGAACTGATGCTTTTGAACTGTGGTGTTGGAGAAGACTCCTGAGAGTTCCTTGGGCAGCAAGAAGATTGAACCAATCAATCCTAAATGAAATAACCGTGAATATTCATTAGAAGGACTGAAGCTGAAGCTCCAATGTTTTGGCCACCTGATGTGAAGAGCCAACCCACTGGAAAAGACGCTGATGCTGGGAAAGATTGAGGACAGGAGAAGAAGGGGGCGATGGAGGATGAGATGGTTGGATGGCATTATCAATTCAATGGACATGGGTCTGAGCAAACTCTGGGAGATAGTGAAGGACCGGGAAGGCTGGGGTGCTGCAGTCCATGTGATTGCAAAGAGTCAGACATGACTTAGTGACTGAACAACACAGTAACACAGGGTGAATAGGTATACACCTGAAAAGAAACACAGAAATAAAATGCTGACTCAAAGGTAAGTTTTACTCATCACAATATTCTAACTAGTATTGTATTTGACTCTACTTGCCCTTTCTTCTTTCTTCCTGGTTCTTGAACTCTAGAATCCATCCTTAGATTACATATTTGCAGAACACATGAGGTCTATATTAGGCCAACCTAGAAAACCAACACTGTTTTAAGGGAAAATTCATCTTGGGTTCAAAGCAAAAACACTCATAAATAAAATTTAAATATCACATGTTTTCAAGTTATGGTCCTAAGTAAACACCTAAACACACACACACACACACACACATACACACAACCTGGTTTATTTTGAATTAGAAAGTCCCTTCTTACAGTTTATAATCATAGTTTCCCTTTCCTAAACAAAAGTTGATATTACATAATTTTACTCTGAAAGTCTACATTTAGTAAATAAATAACTTAATTATTGAGCTATATTGATAAAAAGAGTGGCCTAACTAAAGTGCAAGAACACAGGAAACAAAGCCTCTGAAAGTGAAATGATATCATGAATGTCCTCCCTAGAGATATTACTGAGGACAGTGAATGGGAACGTGCTATTTGAGCTATCTGGTGAAATACCAGAGCCTTAAAGTTTTCTCTGCTATAGCAGAGGAAAGAAAACATTTATATTGGGTCAAACTTGCTGGGTTCTAGAGACTAAACTGGTTTTGTAATTCCTACTTTACGAATTTTGGTGATAATGTTGGTGATAATTTCATTTTGATTTTTAAATCCTCAAGGTCAAATGCACTAGACTTATGTAATTTTTGCTATCATTTAGAACCTGTTTAGTTGTAATGCTCTACAAAGAGAATTAGACTGAAACATATTCAGATGCTTTTCAGTGTAGACATTGTCCTGTAACATACAATAGAACATAAAATTCATTATGCATCTTGTATATTATCATAGTCATCTATAACCACTATGTTTAAAGTTCTACATCATTAAATACATCACATCAGATACAAAAGCAGAAATCTTCAGGGTTTCTGATGGTCCTGCCAATGTAGGAGACACAGGTTCCATGCCTGATCCGGGAAGATCCCACATGCCCCAAAGCACCTAAGCCCATGTGCCATGACTACTGAACCTGTACTATAGAGCCAGGGAACCACAACTACTGAACCCCAAGCACCCCAGAGCCAGTGCTCTGCAACATGAGACGCCACCACAATCAACAGTCAGCGCACTGCAGTGAAGAATAGCCCCTGCTCACACCAAGCAGAGAAGTCCTGCAGGAAGCAAGGAAGACCCAGCACGGCCAAATAAATAAACAAAATAAAACAAGGCAGAAATTTTCAAAGATCTAAAAATCAGTTGCATAGCTAGGCATGTGATAATGAAGAAAATCTATTTGGAGAGGGAAAAAAATGCAAAAGGAAAACATTTCATGCATAATCATATAAAGACATGAGTAAGTCATTATCATAAGGTATCTAATGATGTTTGCTTTGAAAGTAAAATGAACAAAGTTATACATCTTCCTTTGGATTCAGACTGCAAAGGATCAGTTTCTGAATCTATCGTTTATTATGTGTTGTATGCTGTCATCAAATAACTATTTCTCGGTGCCTTAGCTTTTCTGAAAATTAGGAAATAGTGAGGAAGTGTGAGGAATATCAAGATAACACTTACATAATGCATAGAACAAAGCCTGAGACAAAATAAGTCTTCCATAAGTGTTAGTTATGGGATAGCTTTTCTTAGAATTTGACATAATATTATAATCATAATATAAATTCTAATTCATTAGTTAAAAATTCTGAAAATAGAAATCAACTGTACTCATAGCTTAATATCTTGAAGAAACCTGAATTAGAAACTAGAATCTTTGAATACCTCCAAATAAAGACGATATCCTTTGATTCAAAAGGCTCACTAGCAGTTTTATGCTAAATCTTATAAATGTATTCATTTTTAAGTTTTTCTTCTTAGTTGCTATTTTACAATATACGAATAAAGATACTTATAAAAATGATAGAACATGGATCTTTTAGTTTATATAAATTTAGTGGGCATCAGTTAATCATGGAGGGATCATAGGGATCATGATTAATAAGGATCAGGATTAATTTTATCATTGGGAATACGAACTACTGATCAAACATGCAATGAGTTTTAAACAGATCCATTAATTCAAAATATCAAATACACACACACAAGACATATATTTCATGTATTCTAACATAAGTGTTGAGATTCAACAACATGATAAATATATTCACACATCAGAAATGAGTCCCCAAAAGTGTAAATCTCTTATTGGAGCTATAGCCACTATTCTTTTGGACTCTAAGGATTAGAAAATAGGAGTGGAAGCAAGGAGACTGATTCCTAAAAAAACCACTAGGATTTCTTTGGAGTGACATGGTTCTTCCTATTCAGTCTCAATGGTTAAAACCTGGTACTGAGGGAAAAATAGGTTGCTTCAACTGTGAAAAAAACAGATGCCCTAGCCTTCCATTCTGGGAAAAAAAAAAAAAAGTCTACTAACTTGTTCCTTGGAATCAGTCAGAAAGCGGCTGACCTCAGGAATAGAGAATATAAAAGCACAACCTTTGACCAAGTACTGAGCTAAGTTGCCAGTTTGATCCGTGATTAGATTTCTGATATCTTGGATCGCTTGTGAACGGAAACTGCCAAACGCCACATTAATGACCGCATCTGCCCTGTGCTGCGCTGTGCTTAGGTGCTCAGTCATGTTCGAGTCTTCGCAACCACATGGATTGTAGCCTGCCAGGCTCCTCTGTGCCTGGGGATTCTCCAGGGAAGGATACTGGAGTGGGTCGCCATGCCCTCCTCCAGGGGATCTTCCCAACCCAGGGATCAAACCCAGGTCTCTTGCATTGCAGGTGCTGGTCTGTACTAGAAGAAGGCAATCACAAAACTTCAGAATTTCTGGAGAAGGGAGAAAATACTGAAAATGCAAAATAAAATCAAAGAAAAAGAAGCAAACACATCCACACATGTGTGCACGCATGCGCGCGTCACACACACACACACACACACACACACACTAATAACAACAAAAGTAAAACAAAATCAAAATTGCCAAAACTCTTCCATTCAAAATATGCATACAAGTCTAAATGTCTTTAAAAATTCAAGCAATTAATTAACAAAGAATACAGTATCAACTCAGGTAATGAAATACACATTCACTCCAGGAGAAATTTATGTTAGAATCAGTATGAGAATTTAAAACAATTAGAGTTTGGATACTCAAAAAGAATCATAATACTTATTAAAAATAAATTATATTAAATCAGTTCTCAAGAATGGTAGGTATGCAAATGAATAAATTAATAAATAAGAAATAGTTTCTTAGAAATTGTATTATCGAAAGGATAAACTTTGTTTGACCGACATATGAAAGTTAACCCCAAACCAGCATAGAGCCAAAACATTTCTATATGTAACATGATTTATAGTTTCCAAATTTTAACCAGAGATATGCAAAATTCAAGTGAAGAAAATAATAAAGAATCAATATTTGAAAGGGAATAATCAGGATGGGTCCAGAATGGATGAAGTTTCCTGAAATGTAAAATTAAATGCAAATTGCAAGCAGGAAAAAAATGAACATCTTACATCTGGTCATATAAGAATGAAACTGAAGCATAACAAAGATAAAAAGAATAAGTGATAAATTTATGATAGAAAATATGCAGCAGACTTTGCACCATCAGTGACTGCATCTTCAAAGTAAGGAGTGTAAATAATAGTCATCTCAAAATTAAATATTTAGTGGATATATCATTCAAAGAGGGATCAAAATAAATCTAGATTTTTACTAAAACAATAAAAGATTTTATTACTTTAAAATAGTTTCTTGTTAAAATAACAAAGTAGGATCAGATAAAGGAATAAAATATAAGGAAAAAGGTTTAACAAAGTAATTGATAGAAATATGGGTAATAAATCCAACTGTTATAACAATTAATAATTTGAGTTTGCTTTTTAAAAGGCAGAATAAAGACTATTACATAAATAAGATGAAAGTGAGGATAGGGAATTTAGAGGGTAATAGCCATGCTAAATTCCCTGGGGCTTCCCTGGTGGCTCAGCTGGTAAAGAATTTGCCTGCAATGCAGGAGACCTGGATTTGATCCCTGGGTTGGGAAGATCCCCTGGAGAAGGGAACTGCCACCCACTCCAATGTTATTGACTGGAGAATTCCATGGATTGTATAGGCCATGAGGTTGCAAAGAGTTGGACACGACTGAGTGACTTTCAGTTTCAGTTTCAGCCATGCAAAATTCATGTGTGTTTGTTCAGTTCAGTTCAGTTGCTCAGTCGTGTCCAACTCTTTGCGACCCCATGAATCGCAGCACACCAGGCCTCCCTGTCCATCACCAACTCCCGGAGTTTACCCAAACTCATGTCCATTGAGTCAGTAATGCCATCTAACCATCTCAGCCTCTGTCGTCCCTTTCTCCTCCTGCCTTCAATCTTTCCCAGCATCAGGGTCTTTTCAAATGAGTCAGCTCTTCGAATCAGGTGGCCAAAATATTGGAGTTTCAGCTTTAACATCAGTCCTTCCAATGAATATTCAGGACTGATTTCCTTTAGGAAGGACTGGTTGGATCTCCTTGCAATCAAGGGACTCTCAAGAGTCGTCTCCAACACCACAGTTCAAAAGCATCAATTCTTCGGTGCTTGCTCAGCTTTCTTGTTGTGTCCAACTCTCACATCCACACATGGACAACTGGAAAAACCATAGCCTTGACCAGACAGACCTTTGTTGACAAAGCAATGTCTCTGCTTTTTAATATGCTGTCTAGGTTGGTCATAATTTTCCTTGCAAGGAGTAAGCGTCTTTTAATTTCATGGCTACAGTCACCATCTGCAGTGATTTTGGAGCCAAAAAAAAAAGTCAGCCACTGTTTCCATTGTTTCCCCATCTATTTGCCATGAAGTGATGTGTGTTTGTTAGGTTACTTTAATTAAGTCATTACGTTTAAAATATGTTTAAAAATTAATTAAAATTATGTTTGTTTCTTCAAAACTATCAAGGGAATTAAATGTGGAGACTTTCCCATTATAGCAGAAGACACAACAATGGAAAAAGTAAAAAAAAAAAAAAAAAAAAAAGATTGAATACCAATCAAAAATTTTAAAATAATAGAAATGTAAATAGTTACAAAATTATAAATGGTTACTATAATCTATAGAAAATTAGAGATGTGATTAGTTAAATCAAAATCTAGCTGAATAATTTGAGATCTTTAAGTTCTAATCTTCTAATTTGTAAAGATTGAGGAGAAAAAAAGATGAAAAGTCATGAAACATACAAAGCCTCCTTAAGAAAATACATGCAACATGATGTACAGTTTCAGAATTTTTACCAAAGATATGTAAATTTCAAATGAAGAAAATAATAAAGAATCAATATTTGAAAGGGAATAATCAGGATGGTTCCAGAATAGATGAAGTTTCCTGAGATATAAAATTAAATGCAATTTGCATGCAGGAAAGAAAATGAACATCTTACATCTGGCAAAATTAGAATATCAGGCAAGACACAGTTTATGGAAAATGTGCTTATATATAAAGTGAACAAAAGAAAAAAAAAAATAAGAATTGTGAGCTAGTATGCACTTAACAGCATAGCCTAAATGAAAGTGAAAGTGAAACTTGCTCAGTTGTATCCAACTCTGCATCTCCCTGGACTATGCAGTCCATGGAATTCTCTAGGCCAGAATACTGGAGTGGGTAGTCTTTTTCTTCTCCAGGGGATTTTCCCAACCCAGGGATCAAACCCAGGTCTCCTGCATTGCAGGCAGATTCTTTACCACTGATCCACAAGGGAAGTCCATATATAGCCTAAATATATATGTATATACATATATGTATATACATAACATATATATATATTTAAAGCTATAAAAAATCAAAAAAGGAAAAATTGACAAATTTATAAGCACAATAGGAAAGAATTCAATACACTATTTTAGAAACTGGTGGACTAAAATAAAATAATTTTTAAACAAAAATATTCTTTACAATATTAAATTGTTATGATATCTACAGTTAATCAATATATTTCTTACAATTGTTATTTATATCCCATATCTTTGTTCTCTTACTATAACTGACCCGTTAACAATGGAGTTTGGGGATTACTAGGGACATCAAAAACCCCACGTAGTTTTAGAGTAGGCCCTTTGTATTTGTGACTCCATTGATCAACCAACCACAGACTATGTAGTGCTACAGTATTTATTATAAAAAAGTGCTCATATAAAGTGGTCCCACACAGTTCAAATCCCTTTTGTTCAAGAGACAACAGTACTTTATTTCAGAATATCATGCATTGGAACATATTGAAACGAGGGTTATAAATCCACTGAATCTCTAAGACAAAGACCAAACAACTAAGTAAGTGGGAGAAGGTAAGAATGAAGACAGGAGAGGAGAAAACTAGAGAGAACTGGTAAATTCAAACCATTTCAAAAGCAAAAAATGTTCATAATGACACTGGGACAACAGGAAAGAGCTAAGATTCATTACTGTCCCGTTTCTCACTCTTCATAGCTAGAATTTAGAAAATTTTAACATTTCCGTAAATCCATGTTGTTTACTATTTCCAATTGTGCCATCTATTTCAAGGATCAATTTTGGTTTTATAATTCTATGTTTAGAACAGAAGTGTTATCACCCTGTTTTAGTTAGCATTTCTCATTTTCTCATAGTTGTGAATTTACTTGAAATATTTGACATTACTTCCTTCCAGGTCATTGTCCATGTGGCTTCTAAAATGAACTCCTTTGTATATGCTTATTCAGCTTTTTCATCTAAAAGTAAAGATTACCTAGATAATACATATAGCCCCATAAATGAATTTAAGCATTCAATATGGTATAATAACTGTGTTTGAAATTATGAATACTTTAGGGATGATTTGAAAGTCCTAATGAACAATAACCTAAGGTCAGACAGTTTCTTAATACTGTTAAACTCACAGCAGCAATAATTAGTGAAATTTAACACCAGCAAAGTAGGAAACTGTCATTTTGAGTAAAGTATTTTTTCACTTTGTAAAATTGCCAGGTGGCCTACTAAATTCCAAGCTTACATAAATATCTAACAATTAAATGTGACTTTGAAGAGACATTGTCTTTAAACTTTATATTTTTACTAGTTTTTAAGCTTGTAGAATGTGGAATGGATGGGTAAACTGCAATTGTGAACTTGACATCACTGATGCCAATACACACAGGTATATATTTTGATCTGATTGTCTTCATAAGATGTATTCCATTCAAAAAGATGAAAGTATCAGAGCTCCCCAGAGACTGCCAGTCCATCTTGTGTTCTCTTAGGAACTGCATTAATATCTTGGACATTGTGTGATGGCAAATTTGAAGTTCTTTTTTTTTTTTAACTTTTTATTTTATATTGGAGTATGGTTGATTAACAATGTTGTATTAGTTGCAGGTGTAAAGCAAAGTGATTCAGTTATTCACATATATGTATCTACTCTTTTTCAATTTCTTTTTCCCATTTAGGTTCTTATAGAATATTGAGCAGAATTCCATGTGCTACAGAGTAGGTCCTTGTTGGCAATCTATTTTAAATATAGTAGTGGGTATATGCCCATCTCAAACTCTCTAACTAACCCAGAGCTTTTAGAACGTTTCACCTTCTCTAATAGTCTAACCTTTTCTCAAATACCTACATATAACTTGCAAACATTTTCCTCATTTTCAGTATTGCTAAGTTTAGCAAACTGGCTCTTCTTAGCAATTTACAAACCCAGCTACCCCATTTGACTGAATTATTGGTAGTGCTTTACTTTTCCTTGCACAATAGTTATTCTTCTAAAATAAAGTTTAGATAATGTCATTTCCCTTTTTCAAAATTCTGGCTTCCCAGAAATAATTCCAAAATTTTCAGGAAAGCAGAAAGATAGCCTGTGACCTGGCAGCAATCAACCTTTTCTCTTTTATTTCCTGCCACGTCTTCCATCACAACCACACATTCCTTATGCAACTGAAAAAATAACTCAATTTTATTCTACCGGTGTAACCTCTATAGAAAGTAGTCCAGATGCTTTCTCATTCCATCCTGTGTGAGTTTCCAGTATCTTGGAATCCCTTATTTTCAGGATGTTATAATAAACATTTGTTCTAAACTGTAAATGATCTTTTACTAGAGGTGAGAGTTTGTTTCTCTTTCCATTCATTCTGGGGAATGATAATGATTACTTATAGCAGGAACAAAAAAATAAATTATTTTAACAATCCCTTAATTAGACCTCAATTTCTGATTAAATCAAGGATTATAAAATGACACTTCCAATTTTGAAGCTATAAAACTAACTAAGGAGTTCTTTAAGCCTTTAACAGAGAGCAGCCTATTCTCCATGCAGCTATATTCTGGTCATTTTCAGGTCACTGGCTTTTTTCACAATCGGTGCCAATTGATGAATCTCAATCAGCCATACAGTAATTGACTCCCTTAAGATTGTTGTGTTGTGGCTTCATTGTTTTCATTTTATATCCCCGCCTCAGAGGCAGAATTTGGACAATTTGAATAAAAACATGTACACGTCCATGAATTTGGACTGGCAAAGGAATGTGGTTTTAACAGAGTACATTTTCAAAAGAAAAGCAGGACACGTGTTGTGCAGCTGAACTTCACAGAGATGCTGGCTTAATGAAACAGTAGTAGCCACCTCTGCTATAGTCCCTCAGTAGCAACAAAATGGTGGCACCAATGGGGGGAAAATGCAAGCTTTCATACCTTTTTTCAATCTTAACATAAATGTATTAGTTTTGGGGGGGAAAAAAAGACCTGAGGAAATTATAATTCCCTAAATCCACTGTTAAAAGAAGAAAAACGAAGTAATAAAACTATAGCTTCTATTTAATTCTCTGACACAGTATATCTCCATGTTAGATATATGATCTTTCATGAAATAGCATATAAGTTCAGACACAGGCTTCTACTGTCTAAGTGGTACTTCAGCAGTTTCTGTAAATAATGTCTCATTTCTTTGGGAACTAACTGGGCTGTGTCTACTTCTCTGGCTGCTAGGAGAGAGTAGGTTACAGGTTTTACTACAAGCCTTTCTTTTGTAGTTCTCTTCTTGGAGGAATTTGACTTTATCTGCAGGATTACTTACAGGAAGTTTGTAGACAAATTGTGAAGTCCCATACGCCATTGTCAGAGTAATCAATGGGTTTAAAGAGGATAATTCCCCTTCCATATGTAGTTAAGTATTTCTTTGTCAATTAAAACAAAAAGAAACTAGTTAAATCAATGGATCTCTCTGTTACTGATTGTACTTTTGTTCATCTGAGGATAAATAGAGAATTCATCAGGGCCAGTATTTGGATTTTCTATCAGTTTTAGAACACAGGCTGTGTGGAGAAGTATATCTCTTTACAAGTGATTGTTGCTCATTGCCAAGTGACTTTGTTGTTTTTTAGTCACTAAGTCATGTCCAGCTCTTTTGCAACCCCACGGACTATGGTCTGTCAGGCTCCTCTGTCCATGGGATTTCCCAGTCAGAATACTGGAGTGGGTTGCCATTTCCTTCTCTAGGGGATCTTCCCAATCAAGAGATCAAACCTATATTTCCTGTATTGGCAGGAGGATTGTTTACCACTAAACCACCAGGGAAGCCTGTCAAGTGATTTCATGTGATTCCACATAACTTGTAAACTGTAATTCATCAGTGTTTTTCCCAAATCAATATTTTCAAAATTCATTCCAATTTTTCATATAATTCTTTAAGGCAAAAATATGAAAGTAATCACCATCATATTTTGCTGTAATAAATACTGTGGAATTTTTTTACAAGTTATTGTTAATTTTTGTCACATTCTCCTGCTATTTAGATATGATGGAATATTTAGATAGATATTTGCAGTGAAACATCTAGTAAGGTATTGATGTCCAAAATATATAAAGAACTCACACAGCTCAACAAGAACCAAAAAAAAGATTTAAAAAATGGGCAGAGGATCTGAATAGATGTTTTTTACCAAGAAGCTATTACAGATGGCCAACAGGCACATGAAAAGATGCTCAACATCACTAATTATTAGGGAAATGAACATCAAAAACACAGTGAAATATCAACTCACACCTGTCAGAATAGCTATCATCAAAAATTCTACAAATAACAAATGTTTGTGAGGATATGGAGAAAACGGAATCCAATATTTACTATTGGTGAAATTATAAATTGATGCAGCAACTAAGAAAAAAAAAAGTATGGGAGTTCCTCAAAAATCTAAAAATAGAATTGCCAAAAAATAAATAAATAAATAAAAATAGAATTGCCATATGATCCAACAATTCCACTGCTGGGTTTATATCCAAAGAAAACAAAAACTCTAATTTGAAAAGATACATGGACCTCAACATTCATAGCAACATTATTGACAATAGCCAAGATATGGAAGCAACTTAAGTGCCCATCAACAGATGAATGGATCACACACACACACACACACACACACACACGCACACAATGAAATTACTACTCAGTCACACAAAAAAATGACATCTTGTCATGAGTGACCTTGAGGGTATTGTACAAAGTGAAAAATGTCAGACATAGGCAAATATTGTAGCATTTCCCTTATACATGGAATAAAAAATAATAAAAATAAATAAATGAAAACACTAAAGCAAACAAAAAGAAACACATAGCCACAGAAAACAGAGTAGTAGCTATCAGAGTTAAGCACAAGCTGGAATCAAGACTGCCGGGAGAAATATAAATAACCTCAGATATGCAGATGACACCAGCCTTAGGCAGAAAGCAAAGAGGAACTAAAGAGCCTCTTGATGAAAGTGAAAGAAGAGAGAAAAAAGCAGGCTTAAAACTCAATATTCCAAAAACTAAGATCATGGCATCCAGTCCCATCACTTCATGGTAAATAGATGGGGAAACAGTGGAGGCTGTGACAGACTTTATTTTCCTGGGCTCCAAAATAACTGTGAATGGTGACTGTAGCCATGAAATTAAAAGGCACTTGCTCCTTGGAAGAAAAGCTATGATAAACCTAGACAGCATATTAAAAAGCAGAGACATGACTTGGCCAACAAAGGTCCATATAGTCAAGTTCAGTTCAGCTCAGTCGCTCAGTCATGTCCGACTCTTTGCAACCCCATGGACTGCAGCATGCCAGGCTTCCCTGTCCATCACCAACTCCTGGAGTGTACTCAAACTCTTCTCCATTGAGTCAGTGATGCCATCCAACCACCTCATCCTCTGTTGTCCCCTTCTCCTCCTGCCTTCAATATTTCCCAGCATCAGGGTCTTTTCAAATGAGTCAGTTCTTCGTATCAGGTGGCCAAAGTATTGGAATTTCAGCCTCAACATCAGTCCTTCCAATGGATATTCAGGACTGATTTCCTTTAGGAAGGACTGGTTGGATCTCCTTGCAGTCCAAGGGACTCTCAAGAGTCGTCTCCAACACCACAGTTCAAAAGCATCAATTCTTTGGCACTCAGCTTTATTTATAGTCCAACTCTCACATCCTTACATGACTACTGGAAAAACAATAGCCTTGACTAGACAGACCGTTGTTGGCAAAGTAATGTCTCTGCTTTTTAATATGCTGTCTAAGCTATGGTTTTCCCTCTGATGAATAAGGATAAGAGGTTTATGGAAGCTTCCTGATGGGAGACACTGACTATGGGGGAAACTGGGTCTTGTTCTGATGGGTGGGGCCATGCTCAGTAAATCTTTAATCCAATTTTCTGTTGATGGGTGGGGCTGTGTTCCCTCCCTGTTGTTTGGCCTGAGGCCAAACTGTCAGCCCATGCTTCCACCTGAGACTTCTGGACACTCATAGGCAAGTCTAACTCAGTCTCTTGTGGGGATACTGATCCTTTCTCCTGGCTCCTAGTGCGCACAAGATTTTGTTTGTGCCCTCCAAGTGTCTGTCTCTCCAGTCCTGTGGAAGTTCTGTAATCAAATCCCCCTGGCCTCCAAAGTCAAATTCCCTGGGGGTTCTCAGCTCCTTTGCCAGATCCCCAGTTTGGGAAGTCTGCTGTGGGTCCTAGAACTTTCTCAACAGTGTAAGAATGTCTTTGGTATAATTGTTCTGCAGTTTGTAGGTGCAAACAGTGACAGACTTTATTTTCTTAGGCTCCAAAATCACTGCAGATGGTGACTGTAGCCATGAAATTAAAAGATGTTTGCTCCTTGGAAGAAAAGTAATGACTAACCCAGGCAGCATATTAAAAAGCAGAGACATTACTCTGCTGACAAAAGTCTGTTTAATTAAAGCTATGCTTTTTCCAGTAGTCATGTATGAATGTGAGAGACCATAAAGAAAGCTGAGTGCACGGAAGAATTGATGCTTTTGAACTGTGGTGTTGGAGAAGACTCTTGAGAGTCCCTTGGACTGCAACGAGATCCAACCAGTCAATCCTAAAGGAAATCAGTCCTGAATATTTATTGGAAGGACTTGATGCTGAAGCTGAAGCTCCAATACTTTGGCCACCTGATAAGAAGGACTGACTCATTGGAAAAGATTCTGATGCTGGGAAAGATTGAAGGCAGCAGGAGAAAGGGACAATAGAGGATGAGATGGTTGGATGGCATCACCGACTCGATGGACATGAGTTTGAGCAAGCTCTGAGGGATGGTGAAGGACAGATAAGCCTGGCGTGCTGCAGTCCATGGGGTTTCAAAGAGTCAGACAGGACTGAGTGACTCAACAGCAAGTTATCAGAGGCAAAGGGACTGGAGGAGGGTGAGATGCATAAAAGGAATTACCTGTATGGTAATGGACAGAAACTAAATTTTTGGTAGTGAGCATGCTAAAGGGCACAGGGAAGCAGAAATACAGTGATACAGTGGTGTAACATGAAACTTACATTGCATTATAAACTAAGGCTACTGCAACAAGAAAGAAAGCAAGATCTGGAAAATGGAGAGATCAGTTAAAACATATACACTGAGACTTACCCATACCATGATCCAACTTACTCAATAGATTTTTGGAATCTTTTCATGCTAAGATTAGTTACTATACAAAAATAAGAAAGGTGTGTTTATATCAACTAAATCCGAATGTTAAAGGAAAACACTGAAGCAGAAAAAGTTAGAAAATAGAAAAGTGATGGCAACTCAGCAAATAAAGTTATTGTGTTTCTTCAAGGTAATATGGTATTACTGTTTCAATGATTACCAAAATAAATGAAAGTGCAACACAAAAATGAAAAAAAATTAATGGTAACAAAGTTGTTAATATTAATTGCATCTACTTTAGCTGCAGCATTATATTATTGAGCAAAAATACCCAAAATTCAGAAAAAAGATAAGGGATGAGGAGAACATCAGAATGTTTCCTCAATGTCATACAAGGGCATTTTCATGAATTATTTTATTCTCTAGGAAAATTTACTTGTGCTTTACTTTTTATTTACATGTTAATTAAAGTCAAGACACCATACAGTTCTTAAATGTTAACCTGAATATTTGTGTTGAGGAGAAAACATAATCCTAAGGGTATGACTTTATTACCCATAACTAGTTTTGTATCAGACAAAATCTTATTCTTTTTTTAATACCTATAAATTCTTTTTCTAAAGTGTCCTTTGGAACTATGTATACTGTTTTATTATCCCCTAACTCATGAGTTAAGTAAAATTTTGAATTTTAACACATGGAAGAATTATATTTGTGTGACATTATTGTTTTTAACTTTTTGAAAATTTTACCTTGACACTATATTAATGAAATCTAGGTTTCAGAATAATATTAGATCTCTAAAAAATACTCTCCAAAGTCTAGTATATAACAAAATACTTGGTCAAAATAAAGTCTTTGAAGAGTGACATAATGTCCCTTTACTTTAGAAAATAAGAAACCAGATGGATTGTATCCACTGGAAGTTAAACTATATCTTAAAAATAATCCTGATTTTTTTCTTTGTAACAGTTTCATCAGGGGAAACAAGGGTCTGCTCCAGAGTCAGCAACACAGTGACAAGCTTATCAAGTTTCAGTTCAGTTCAGTGGCTCAGTTATGTCCGACTCTGCAACCCCAGGAATCGCAGCACGCCAGGCCTCCCTGAGTTTACTCAAACTCATGTCCATTGAGTCGGTGATGCCATCCAGTGTTTTATTCTTCAAGATACGTTGCTATTCCACACTATGTATGGCAGCCCCAAAGGAGAAATAATCCAAAAAAAGAAATTAAGAAATTGTGTAGAAAATTATTCCATAATAATAAGGAATGTAATGCACACACATTCTATATCATGGATAAATCTCAAAATGTTTATGGTAAGTGAAAGAAGCAAGTGACAGAATAGTGCCTATTATTTATTTCATTTGTGAGAAGCATCCAGAATAGATGAAACTACAGACAGAAAGTAGATTAGTACTTGCTGGGGTTTGGGTGGAGAGGGAAAGGGGGAGTGACAGCTAATGGGTATAAGATTTCTTTTTGAAGTAAAGAAAATGTTCTAATATTAGATAACGATTATGGTTGTGTAACACTGTAAATATACTAAAAGCAATTGAAATGTTCCACTAAGTGGGACACTTAATATTCACTAAGGTGAATATTATGGTACTTAAATTACATCTCAATAAAATGTTTTTTTGAAAAAAGATGCACTGTTATTGCTGGGGTGTTTTTAATATTTTCTCTGATTTCCCATTGTAAATTTACTGAGTTTGGGTTATTTTATTATTCTAATTAGGGCATTAAAAGAGTGGATGAATTACATTTATGAGGTACGGTCATCTTCATAGTTCTATGGGCATGAAATGAGACTAAAACTAGCAGTATTCAGACTAATCCTAAAAGATTTTGATGGTATGTAGACATGTCACCAGACTTGAATTCAGTATTACCCAAATTACATGGTAATGAGCTACCCATTCATAGCATTGGTTTTACTTGCTAATTCAAGATGTATTCAGTATTTTAAAGATTATTTCTCAAAGTTTCAGCATTACCATGTTACCAGGATGCTGGTAATAAACAGTATTTAAAATAAAAATGGAGAATAATTGCTGGTACTCCTAGAGGGAAAGAGTCTTGCTGAAGTTTGCTGTACAAAGGCAAATATTCCTCACTTTTTTCCCCCTCTCACTGGTTCTTTATCCTTTCTCTTCAAATGCCTCACTCTTTAACATCTATTAGCCTTTAATTCTGTCCGTCCACATAGTCAGCACATTCTAAGGCAAACTTTAGTGGTTGATACACACTTACATCAGCTAGATAAGCAAATGCAATTGGAGAAAGTATGTGATTTCCATTTCAGAAAGGAGATTTCATTAACTATGTGACTGACAAAAGTTTATCTATCTCTCTTCCATACTATAATCCTACAGGAGTAGTAATATGTGATTTTTATTGTCACAAAGCTGAAGCCATGAGATTGAAAAGGTAGAGGGTATGCAAATAAAAACTTTTCTTCATTGAGGAAAAGACCCTGGATGTAGTACTTCCAAGGAATTAATTATCAGGAAAGGAAATTAAATAGGTTCTAAAATAACTTCTAAATTACATAATATGAAAGTGCTTAATACATAGTTTAATAGAATTGATATTAATTTATACAGGAGGATTATCTTTCATGTACTATTCTCCTCAAAACCTTGGCAAGATATAGCAGAGCCTGAGTCAACAATAAACACACATTCTCTATTTCCAGAACGCAAATAGTTTTATAGGTATCTTTTCAAAGGCACAGCTTTGGAGTGAGAAATTGCTTTTCATCTGTATTTAGATGATGGTGTGATTTTCACGTTGAGATGCATATTTTGGCTGTTGTAGAGAGTGTGATAATGAAAAACTTGTAACTTCTTTGCAGACAGCTATGTCATTTCAGACAACCCACTCCATTTCCTGTCTGGATATTTTGTTTTGTTTTGTTTTTATTTTTAAAACTTGTGAAATCATAAGCAATATTTGTCTCCTGGCATTTCCTCCTCTCATTTCATGGATCAAAAATAACATATGTGCTTTTATTTATTTGGGGGGTATTTTCACACTATGGAGTACTATTTATTTATGTGTATACATGCATATATGTATGTATATATGTATTTTCAATACAAGAGTTTCTGGAACTTTTTATTATTTTTTTTACACCAGAATATCTATCTACTTCTCAATAAAAAATATAGACTAATGAAATGTTAACAAGTCCTCCGTGTAAGATTATTTAAAATCCATTTCTTATATAGCAATATGGTGCATATTGTGTAACATTTAAAAATAACCCTCTAAAATATATTTATCTACATTGATCATGTATTCACAATTTTGTCCTCTCAGTTATTAACATTTTCAACTTAAAAGAATCATAGATTACTAAAACTTGAAATAAATATTAGATATTATATATTATCCTTCATTAATAATTTTACCCTGGAGGAATGGTTCAAATATTTTGAACCCCTACATAAAATTATAATAACTAATGTGTGTGTGTGTGTACTCAGTCAATCAGTTGTGTCTGACTCTTTGTGATCTCGTGGACTATAGTCCACCAGGCTCTTCTGTCCATGGGATTTTCCATGCAAGAATACTGAAGTGGATTACCATTTCAATTCTTTATCACTGTGCGACCTAGGAAACCCCATAATAACTTAAACATTTGTATAATCCATAAATTATAGAAATTATAATCCAGTAATATAAACTGGTGCAGCCATTATTGAAAAAGTATGCACGTTCCTCAGAAAACTAAAATAGAATTGCTATATGATCCTAAAACCCCAATCCTGAGCATCTATCTGAGGAAAACTCTAATTTGAAAAGATACATGCTCCCCACTGTTCATTGCAGCACTATCTTACAACAGTCAAGATGTGGAAACAACCTAAATTTCCATCAACAGGTGAATGGATAAATATGTGGTGCATGTATACAGTGAAATATTACTCAGCTCTAAGAAAGGATGAAATAATGCCATTTTCAACAACATGGATGGACCTGGAGATTATTACACTAAGTGACGTAAGTCAGAAAGAGAAAGAAAAAATCATGATATTACACACATATGTGGAATCTAAAAAATGACAAATAAACCTATTTATGAAACAGAAACAAACTTATAGACATAGAGAAAACTGTCATCACAGGAAGTATGAGATTAGAGGGTTGGGGGATGGGCATGGATTGAGAATTTGGGGTTGGTAGATGCAAACTATTACATTTAGAATGGATAAACAACAAGGTCCTACTGTATAGCACTGGTAACTATATTCAATATTCTGTGATAAACTATAATGGTAAAGAATATAAAAAAGAATGTATCTATATGTAGAACTGAATCACTTTGCTGTATAATAGAAATCAACACAACATTGTAAATCAACTATACTTCAATAAAAAAAACTGTAAAAAATAATAATTGTTAGTGGTGTGTTTCTGTGAAAACAATATTTTTATGTGTGGATACGTTTATTTGCCAATTAACTGATCTGCTCTATTTGTATAATTTTCTATTCCCACCACAGGCATCAAATCTAATGAAAGTCAAAAATCTGGATTAAAGAAAACTTTTTGAGTTTCTTCTTTCTTCTTTTAAAATAAATTTCCTATTATATGCAATTTTCTTATTCAAATAGGTCTAATTGTCATATCATAAGCTTTTACTATAAAAGATAATTATGATATATGGTATATATTATATGGTATATGCTAGGGTATATTTTACATTAAAAAAATGGGTTTTCAGCCAATCTTTCAAGTAAAAAAAAAAAAAAAAACTTATGCACAGACACAGAACTCAGGCTGTTTTCTTTTGTTTTCAGAAATTTTATAAACACGTAAGGCAACCTATATATTTTGGTTAAATGGCATGTTAAATCAGAAAAGAATTTAAGAGCTTCAGTAGAGCAAATTTAAGCACAAATTGTAAGTAGATTTTGTGAATTTTATTTACAATATATTTTTGATCATGTTGAATAACAAAACTACTTAAAACAAAAACAATTTGAATTAAAATATGGCCTATGACACATTTTACTCAAGGCATTCAAAACAATATTTTCATTCTAAGTCATGTTTTTAAGTTCAACTATTTAGATATTTAGCAATAAAAATTACTATACATGTAGTAATTATATGTGAACATGTTATAGCCACGCTTTCCGGGAAACAGACTCACTCAGAAGGACAATGCAGATAGTGGAGTGCAGTTTATTACGCCGGCGGGCCCAAGGCAGAGTCTCCTCTTAGCCAAGGGCCCCGACCAGCATTTGTGAAAATCTTTTATACCCCATGTGTCCAAACCCACTACCCCAATTCCCTTGAGACTTACATAAACAAAGGAAGGGTAAATACAACTACAATAACCCCATCATTCACATGTTATGTGTTCAAACAGTCAATAATCAATAAGCCCGCAGTTACATTCCAAATAGTTAATAACTGATAAGCCTGTGCTTACATTCTGATAGTGTCCGGAGGCAGGGGTGATTAGTGTCTGTTTTTCAAGATTCCCCTGCCCAGAGGGGGGTCTTATCCTTCCATTGTCATTCCCACAGGCGCTAAGCACAGAGTTCAGAGTCCACTGGAGAGGTGGCCGCGCACGATCAGCACAGACAGGCCTGAGATGGAGTCCAGGCCCTATGAATTCCTTCTTCAAACATATGTAATATATATGCTTATAGGCTTTCCTAGGTTTAAAGTTATGATTTTTGAAACTAAAAATACAAATGAAATATACATCTTAATATGAGGTCTGAGTTTTCATTTCCTCTACAAACAGTAAAAAAGTTGGCTTAAAACTCAACATTCAGAAAACTAAGACCATGGCATTTGGTCCCATCACTTCATGGCAAATAGATGGGGAAACAATGGAAACAGTGACAGACTTTATTTTCTTGGGCTCCAAAATCACTGCAGATGGTGACTGCAGGCATGAAATTAAAAGACTTGCTCCTTGGAAGAAAAGCTATGACCAACCTAGACAGCATATTAAAAAGCAGAGACATTACTTTACCAACAAAGGTCCGTCTAGTCAAAGCTATGGCTTTTCCAGTAGTCATGTATGGATGTGAGTTGGACTATAAAGAAAGCTGAGCACCTAAGAACTGATGATTTTGAAATGTGGTGTAGGCAAAGATTCTTGAGAGTCCCTTGGACTGCAAGGAAATCCAAACAGACAGTCCTAAAGGAAATCAGTTCTGAATATTCATTGGAAGGACTTGATACTGAAGCTGAAGCTCCAATACTTTGGCCACCTGATGCAAAGAACTGACTCTTTGGAAAAGACCTTGATGCTGGGAAAGATTGAAAGCAGGAGGAGAAAGGGACGACA